>NW_026096056.1:0-220672 GCF_023614345.1 Adelges cooleyi | reverse complement strand
TAAGAATCACAAATAAAACATATATTTCACTATTAGTTTCACCCACTTTAACAAAACATTACATTTAAAACATAAATTACAAGTAATTATTAACATACATTTCAACTAATTAATTTTGTTATTGAACTTTTAATTACATATAACTTAAAAAAAAAACCAAAAAAAAACAAACAAAAAAAACCACAAAAATATATATTAACACGGCAAATCAAAAATCTGCTACAGTATAATTTGGTGAAAGTTAGAATAAGAAATATTCAAACAATTAATATTTACTTAACAAAACTACACCATACACACAAAGATGCATGCGAAGCACAATTGCACATAAAAAAATACAGCTTATGACAAATATGAGCTCATTATCTTATAAATGACGCTCAGAAAAAAAAATCATATGCACAAAACTCACGAGATTTAACAATAAAGGATATAATTATTATATTATAATATACGCTTTCAAATGTATTTAGAATACACTATAGCATTCATGCACTTATGTGACAAACCAGGTAAGATTATATAGCTTTAGTAGTGCATGTGCATATAATTCTTAAAAGTATTAGGTATATAACACCTAAAAACAACAAAACAATACATTTTATTTATGTAAGATCCATATGTCTTATATACATGTATATGGTTAATAAGTTATATTAACACAACAAAATTGTTGCCCAAACTAAATGATTCAACACAAAATCAAAATATCTAAATCACATTAATATTGCACACAACCACTATAATATTATATACATTTATTTAATTTGTTTTCTACCTCTCTCATTTTTCCATTTTTTAATAAAAAAATATACACATTGTAACTATCACACATCATCCCTACCAAAATATATTGTCAAACCTGTAAGGGCGTCTTGTCAACTTCAAATACACCTGGAAACGAAAACAACATCAAAGGATCAAATCAAACAACCAACCACAAGGCAACCTTATCTCCTTCACCTGCATAAAACAGCAAATGGCATATAACAAAAACTACCCACTCCCTAGAAACATAAGATATTAATTAAGTGAAAATTTCACCACCACGACAAAATACAAAAAATATATATAAAAAAAAAAAGACCATCCAATTTACTAATACCTCAGTATTCGACTTACCGCGAGCCAGAACATACACAAACTATAATAGTACTATACTAATACCAACATGTCTTTCAAAACAAGTACATCCATATACACCGAAAATACCATCGAGAAGTACTTATAATTAATAATTGACAATACCAATAACAATTATTATTTCTACACCAACTTCTTATTGGATTACATCAACAAAGGATTCGAACATATTAAACAAAAAATAAACAAAGACATATTACTCAAAACCTATCTGTTCTTCCCGTTCAACTTCAATAAAAATCACTGGATGCTTATCACTTGCCATGTGCCAACGGAGAGCGTGATAATATATGATGGAAGAAGAGGAACTTACGAGGACATCACCTCCGACTTAATTGATTTCCTTACTCAATGGGAAAATGAACACAAAATGGAAAAAAAACTATGGACGGTTAAATTCGGCAACCAACCGATGCTAACTAATTCATGGGACAGTGGGCCGAATTTAATTGAAATCGCAAAACACCTAGCAACAAACAAATCGCCGACCATCAACCAAGCCATGATGCCATTCATAAGAACGAGGCATAAGGAGGAGATAGCACAAAACACACTCTTTCTCCAACCTACACAACCACAAATGATTCTGACGACAATACACCCTACACAGGTACATAAATTAACTGTTAATTTTAAAACGTTAAAAAATAAATCCTTCTAAAATAAAAAAAAATAGATTAAGAAGACACAAAAAAAAGAAGGCAAAGCCTAATTGCAAAAGAAATGTAAAAAAAAGAATGCAATACTTAAATCCCCAATAGCACTTTTTTTTTATTAACCTTATTTTAATTTTAAAAAAAAAAAAAAAAATATGTTTTATATTAGGCCACGGGGACGTGTCCAAAATTCGAAAGTGGCACTTTGTAATGATTATATTGTATTCATTGAATCATTTACACGTAATATCATAATACATAATAAATGAAATTATTTGCACTAAAAATACCTCTATATATGATAAGATTATACGCACTAAATTCAATATCTGCACTAATCAAAAATGTCAATTATATAAGATCAATTATATGCACAAATAATAATATCGCACACAATTATTTATATATTATTTCAAATACAGTATTTTATAAAAGTATTAAAGGATATACTAAAATAAACAGGACACATAACATATGCTGACTCATACCATACAATTGTACGCTTGGATGATTATCCTAGGAAACATTTCATACCTCACCCCCTGCTAATGACGCATTTACTCCCTATATAAGACAATACGACGGACTTGTCGCCGCTCAGTCGTTTAGCTACAATCGTCTGCAACTTATCAATTATTTAATTGTTAAGGCAGGGTGTGCGTAGTTAACCGATTCTTTTCGTAATTGTTTATGGTTTTGACTCAGTGTATGTTCCAAGTCCTATGCACAACAAAACATTGTGTTTATTTATTTGTTTTATTTAATAATTCATCTATTAATTTAGCTATCTTAACATAGTCCGAGAGACTGACCTGGTTCATTTAGTTCTCTCGAGAAGCGTAAAGCAGCTCTAGGGATCCAATTCCTTTGAATTAAATTATTCACTTGGAATTTGGATGTTCTCGTCAGCAATTGGAAAACTTAAGTAGTTGAGTAGTTAATTAATTAGTGTTTAGCTAAGGGAAGACAACTAGAGTAGCGGCTGTTTAGTGAGGTTAAATATGGACCCTTAAGGTCTGTTGCTTCTAAATATCGCAGCCCAGTAGTCTGATCTTCTAAACGAACTTGTGTAGTCCTCCGACTAGTTATCACGTAGCATGCTAGAGGATCACCAAGTTAAAGACGCTTAAAAGTATATCTGAAAAGGGTACCTTCATTTGGACGAACAGGAGTACACTCTGAGCGGATCATTAATACATTACACCTAGTAGTACGCGTGTTATTAAGTAAAACTTTCGGTATCTATTAGAAACTAACGAGTTCGGTAAGTGCGTGTCATACGGGACTTCTATTTTCAGTCACTACAGACAACAAAGGAACAACGAAGAACAACGGAGGACAGCGAGACAACGCATTTCCACTCTATAGCTGAGCCATAAGGTACGTGAAAGCTTATTAACACCAGCATACTATTGTAGTAATAGGATATGGAAAAAGTAGGACACATTTTTTAAAATTTTTTTTATTAAAATAAAGACAATATTTACAATCTGTATACAATAAAACAATAGGTAAAAGAGCTGAAATAGAAACTAGACAAGACGACGTGAAAGAAGGGAGCGTCCATTAACACTACTTCCAAATAGGAATTTAAATTTTCAGTTTAAGGGATTAGTACTTTTTTAAATTTTTTTTAAATTGTATGTTAAGAGTTGAGTAAATCGCGTGGCCAGTTCCGTTTTAGTCGGCGAGGAGGATTGTCGGGAATTGTGAGAGAAGCTAGCTTAGATATAACAGGATTAGAGTGGTTGAGAGCGTTTGTATGGAATTTTTTATAGTGGTAGGAAGCAAGGGATGTTAGCATTGGTATGTTGAGGTCATTGTGTAGGATTCGGTTACTTACATACCAGGGAGCGTTTGTGATGAGACGTAGGCTTATTGATTGAAAAGATTGAAGGATGTTTAAATTAGAGATGTTAGTAGTTCCCCAGACTTGAATACCGTAGGTCATTGCTGGACGTAAGAGTTGTTTGTAAATTAATATTTTGTTATTTAGAGAAGTTTTTGATTTAAGGAGATGTCTAAGCTTGTGAAGTGTAAGGTTTAGCGATTTTCTTTTGGTCTTAATGTGGGTTGCCCAAGTAAGACTCTTGTCCAGGTGAACACCTAGGTATTTCACAGAGTCATCTATGGGAAGAGCTTGATTATTTAGGAAGAGAGAGGGGATGTTTTTAGGTCTAAGAGTGAAGGTTATGTAAGTGGATTTAGTTTCGTTAATTTTTATTCTCCATAAGTTGAACCACTCTTGAAGTTTTAGCAGGTGTTCTTGGAGATTTTCAGTTGAAGGGAGAATATCAGAGCTAGAAGAGGTAATTGCTGGACACATTTAAAAGCACACATACATATATTAAAAGTAATTTCATTAAAGACATCACAAATTACCCCTCCTATCCCTAATTTTAGCCACCATTCTTATTACGACAGTAGTATGTTATAACTTATATGTCAGTACACGGCGGTTCCGAGTGGTCGTTTTCATTATTTTATTTGTACACTAATAGTTGTTTCACATTATAATAAAGTATTTAATCTGAGAAGTATTCAGAGTGTATTTAATTATTATTTTTAAAAAACCATTTCCTTGCATAGACTCATTGTCAAGAGATCTACAAATATACTTAATAGATTAGATTGAGACTCCAGGCTATTACACAAAAATACGATTTTTAGTAGAAAATTGAAAAAAGTACGTTTTGAATTGTAGCCTCTCGTATATTGAAGTACAAATGATAATTTTCTTTTTTCATTCCTTGTTTACCAGTATTGAAAACATTGTTTAGGAAAACAAATATTCCCATATCATCAAATAGCCTAAAACGGTACTAGTGCCGTTAAAACGCTTATTTTATTATATTATAATACTGTAGATATTAGTAAAACCAATGTTGTACCTACTTTGTAGTAAAGAAAAAGTCTTATTTATAAGATAATAATAATAAAATTGTGTATTTGCATAATAATAGTTTATTCCGAAGTATATTTTTTGTACATTGGATTGTAATAATTTTATGGCATGTGAGATAATTTATATAATTTTATATTTATATTAATAATTAAATAAAAATGTAAACAAAGAAGATTTAAAAAAACTGGTTGAGTGAATGTTAATAGGTCAATCGGCACATCTTCGCTTCAAACCACTGACAAATGCATTTACATCATGATCTTTATCTGAAATGTACAAATACCCTAATTAAAATAAAATATCACATACGCTTCACACTTTCAATGGATTTTTTTAAAAGTTTTTAATGATAACATCTTTAGCTAAATCAAGAAATTGATTTATCACAGTACATACAGTTTTTAAATATACAAAGGTTATCCGATAAAGAATGAGACTATTTTTTAAAATAGATGAAATTGCCTTGTCGACTAAAGATTACTCTAATTCGAATAAGAATAATGTTGATTTTCTCTTAATTAAAAATCCGATTTCAAACATTTTAGTCTTTTTCTTTTTCGGTAAACCTTTGCACATTTTTTAGTTACACTTTTAGTACAGTTAATCATAATAATATATAATAAAATAGTAACTAATACAATTTTTATAGTTAAAATATTTTGTAGTAGCAGAGTTTGCCCATTTCAACCATGTAAATTTCGTTGTTTACAGCCTAGTTGTACTTTGACTACTGAACCACTGAACCATTTTCTATCAAATATGCGTCAGCATATCAAAAATAATGTACAGATTAAACTATAAAAAAAAATTATGCCAACAATGAAAAGTAAACGTAGAGTTAAGAAGCTGTAGTAGCAGCGAGGAATAATATAATAAAATTAAGTTATAGTTAAACAGTATCATTAATAAATAAAAACAAATAATAATTGATTTTGCTGACCAATTCTTTACAAACTCATAGATATTAATTTTTTTAAATATAAAAATAATGTTTCAATTTAAATCTCGGTAATTTCAGGAGTCCCACAAAGAAATCATCTCTCCCATTATTATTTAATTTATTTATTAATGATATTGTTTTTCTATTAAATATTAAAATATTATTTCGTTAGCTAAAGGTAATTAAAACTAAGTGTTCTATAACAATAAGTGTATTGTAATAGATACCGCAACTCCCGTGGAAGCCAAAGTACGGTTCTTGTTTCTTAGCTAGGGTCAGTACTTGCGTTCAGGCTATTAACCCGTTTATTGTGGTTATAGGTCATTGCTTAATTTTTAAGAAATTATTTCTACTGTTATGCTACATAAACAATTATTTGCGCCTATCGTTCAAGATATTATTAACTAGTCCCGCTTAAGTCAATAAATTCGACCAATAGTTATTTAAAAAAATGTTATAAAAAGTTTATCGTGTTTTTCATTTGAGTAACTAGAGGGGGAGCTAAAAAAAATTATAATCTTTTAAACTCGTTTAAGCTTTAAAAAAATGTTAGCTATTAATCAGGAACAACCACAAGTAATATTTATTGAAATTTTTGTAAAGCTTCAAGAGTTTTTAAAATGTTTAACCTTCCTTAGCCCCCACCATTATTTACGCCAATTTAGATTTTTCAACATACCATCTAAGTATTGAACTACACTGTCGGTAAATAATGATGGAAAACCTTTTGATTTGAAATATTGTCTTGTCAATTCTTGTGTTACTTGATGACCTGGAAATTTTTCAACAATATCCGCAAACAAATTTCTTAACCCCTGAAATGTAATTTGAAATATTACTCATATTTAACAATAACACCAAGAAAAAAATTGTATCCATATTTAAATCGTGAAAATGTTTAAACATACATTTTTTTATCTTAAGTATTTAAAAAAATATTTTCTACATATAAAAATATCATAAAGCGTATTTATTAGTATTATAAAAAAAACCGATGATTATTTTATCAAATTTTAGGCAATTGCTATAAAAAAATATTACCTGCTCGGTTTTTAGCTGATGATATGCTGGCTTTTGGCTTAGATTTGACTGTTGGAATAATAATAATAAAAAAAAAATATCATTAATCTAGTGTTTTATAGAAAATACGTTATTAGTGTTTCAGCAAAAACTGAATAATTATGTTAGCGACATAAACCAAAGTATATCAATAGCTTTAATTAAAAAAAAAAAAATTGGTACCTGATTAACTAGATCTGACAATGTTGTCAATGTCTGTTGGATACATATTATTGAACATAGGAAAACAACGATCTTGAAGTGCATGTTGCTGTAAAGTATGACTTTCTACTCTTTCAAATAAGTAAGACCAAAAAATTGTGATACTCGTCTAAAATTTTTTGGTGTTTTATAGCGAATTTCACACGGGCATACGCATGTTTGTTACAGCGGTTAATTGTTTTAAAATGTAAATACGATTCGAAACGTACAGCAAAAATACGAATTATTAATTTTGTGTTTTGCGCTTTACTAGTGTAACTACACACAGTTGAAAAATTGTATACTCTACTCTTAGACGAAATAACCGTGGCAAACATAAACAATTCTTTATACTATTATATTTATCACGGTGGGTAGAGGAGTGCAAAAATATATTCAGTGTCAACAATAAAAGCAGTACAGCCTACTTCTCCCCGCTGTGTATTTCTTTAATGTCAATAAAAAAAAAACTCGAGAAGTATAATACGATACCGTTATAAGGTTTTGCCAAAAACCTTTACTGTTAAAATAATTATTTCAAAAGTAATTAGTAACAGAATTGCACTGATCAAAAATACGATAGATTATTACAGTCGGAAATTCACTTTCATCCTTAGGTGTGTTTAAACATCCGTAAAAATGCATTAACCTTACAGATCTTAATGTACACACCTAGTAAATGTACCTTATATCTGAATTCGACGATTTATGGTTTAAGATTTGTATAAAACATATCTTTTGCATATTATACATTTATTATATTTCAAATTTAGGACCCTAATTGCTCGGATTGAACTGTACAGGCTAGACTGTATTCCTATTACATATTTTCGAACCTTTTTAATTATTATAGAGCCAAAATTGATCAATTTTAATTAATTTTTCAGATTTCTAGTTCAAAAAAAAAATTAAAATAAAATTGTCAATATTAGAATTGCTCATTTTTTTGGGGCACTTTTTTTAGTACTACTTTTTATTATATTAAAACGTCCAAGGTTATGACAAATCATCAATAGCTTACAATTGTTTTATGTTTATTATTATAGTATTTAATAAGTAATAACTTATACACTGTTTGCTTACATTTATTATTTTATTAACTTCTGTACATATGTAAACTTGTTACTTAAAATGATATTTTTACACGTGATGTATATTGTATAGGTTATATTTCAGAACACAATATTAAATAAAAACGATAACAAATAATAACACAGTCATACAATAACAATTTTATTGAATCAGATATACGATTTGCGCACATAGATTTTTTGTTTTTTACAACTACTGCCTAACAATCCGTAAAACTAATAGTAAATTTTAATTAAAAAAAAAACCTTGAGCGAACAATTACAGACAAAAACTACGTATATTAAGTATGGCTATCGATGTCGAGTTGAAATATTTTTGGAACATTGATTAGGCAATAAGGCATGCCTATCATCACATTGCCTCAATCCCATTTTTTTTTTTTTTTTTTGTAAAAACTTGAACTGTCATTATAGATAATGTATACATTTTGTTAGAATAATATTATTGAAGATACTTTTCTGTTTTTTTTTATCAGATTACCATAGCTTTCGCTCTGTGTCAATAATGAAAAAAAAACCATCCTCATATTTTGTTATTAGTAAAGAAATTAATATTTAAACCATGAACCATAAAAATAACACACTCTATCTGTATTTTTCATTATTAGCTTACACAATGTTTTTCCTATAAAATATCTTTCAGCTTTAAGCTTAAAGTCAAACTTAACCTAAGCAAACCATTAAAACATTATCGCATTTTTTTTTAAATTTTAACTAAGTCCCTCATTAGATATACTTTTAGTCTTATTTTCAGACTTTGAGTCCCGAATCTATGCTCGAAAAAGAAAAATGTAGAAAAAGTTTTCAACTCTTCTGGGTAAAAGGTTTTTCATATTATTTGGGTTTTCTAAAATAATATATCGGTAGGATTTTAAGAAGTTTGCTTACTAATTTGGAAATAGTTTGATTGTTTCAAAAATAGAATGAACCGTGCCGTAGTATTAAAATACATAATTTGTACATTTTTTCGGTGTTTTCTCGATTTTCAAAGAGAAGGGATGAACGATACTGATTTGTTTGTGTTACAAATTATAAAATGAATTGTATTGAATTATCCATCTTGCATAATTCTGTTTTATTGATATATCAATACCTATCGTCGCCTGCAAAACAGTTGTTGAGTATTATGAACTATTGTTGAAAAAAATTGTTTATAATTATATAGTACAAGTCCAGCCTAGTTTTTTGTGACGCGTAATCGCTTCAGGACAAACAAGTTCACAAGATGAAAAGTGTTTAATTAAGAAAAAACAAATGTTCATGTTGATTTTACATTTATTTTTTGTAAATAAATCCCAATTTGGCACAAACATTTTTGGTGTAGTTGTTTTTTTTTTGTTTAATGTGCTTAAAAATTTCTCTCATAAATTGCATTTGCATTGAGAGAGATAAATATATTTTTTTAAATTTTATATAAAGGGTAGTTTATATGTTTTTTTTTGTTGTTTTACGTTTTCTCTTAGTGTTCGGTCGTGATTTTTTTTTTCTTTGTCTATTTTTCGATTTTAGACAATTTGTTTATTGGATAATTTTTTTATCAAGGATTTTATGTTAATATTTGTAGTTGTAGATTGTGTGATTTCTTCACTGTGTCTGCTTCCAATGAACGATATCATGGACTCCTTGATTTTTGGCGCATAATATTAGACAATATTCACACTTTTATCTTTTTCAGTATTAACTATCAACTTTTGAAACTTAAAAGGTAACATATAATATTTAACTGAATTCCAAGTAAGTAATAGTTTACTGATAAAATTTAATTACAAATTAAGATCCAAGTTTAAAATTTTGGATTAAAGGTGGAGCGCGGCTGGGCAATATGTACAGATAAAAATAACTCTAATATTCATCCTTTCTGCTATCTTAAATAATAAACTTTAATGACTTAAAATATTTTTACTCAAAACTAGTTATCGACCAGTAAAAGTTTTTAATAAATTATTCTCAATTTAAAAAGTTCTAGAAAATACTAAAAAAGATTAATATTTGAATTTTGTAATACAGGGTGATCCACTTGTGGACGTGATATGGGTTGATCGTATGTCTATAAAAATGCGTTGTCATAGCTTCCTATATATCGTAATTAACCATATAATGAAAGTAATTTCTTTACTGGTTGACTGTTGATTCACTCACACATAGTAACCGGGAAATTTACTACACTTAAAGTGTAATTTTTCCCTCTTTTTGGGGGTTTTCCTTATTAAAAATATAGTTGGACTACAGATTTTTGAGAAATTTTGTCTAGTTTTCAGACCAATATCCTCTAAGCTTTGCTTGAAGAATTAAAGAACCATTTCTATCTCTTTTAGGGGAAAGGGCTTATGATATTTTTTTGGTTTGTCAATGTTGATTGGTAGTACTATGGTTTAAAGAATATTCCATACGAATTTGGAATTAATTCGACTATTTTTTCAACGTTTTAGAACATTGTAATTTTAAGTAGAAAAATATGTTAATTTGTTGTTTGTTTTTCTCGATTTTGAAAGGGAAGTGGTGATTTTTCAAAATTGTTGGGCGAATAAAGTACTTTACAGGTACGATTTATGATCTACAGTGTTGGTAGAAGATATCGTGGGTAGAAACATAACACAAATATG
Organism: Adelges cooleyi; assembly: GCF_023614345.1. NCBI lineage: Eukaryota > Metazoa > Arthropoda > Insecta > Hemiptera > Adelgidae > Adelges > Adelges cooleyi. Next base: position 210,074 of record NW_026096056.1, on the reverse strand, counting down.
TTGGCAAATTTTGCTTCGCGGCTCCACTTTTTTTTTGTTATTTACATACATTTTACAAACGTTTTATATGTACGTATTCACAAATCGATTCAATGCTTCATTAGTTAGATAACAGAGTTTATACAACAATATTTATGTGGTCTTAAAGGGCAAAATTTACCATAAAAAATTATATACTGTCGTTGTCGCGTGTTATTTTTTTTTATACTTCGATTCTCCCACGTCATTGGATATAGAAAAAAAAATGTACTCGTGAATACCTAATCACATATACATAAATTCGGTGTAAGAAAAACCTACCTGTTTTCCTAGAACTGTGTAATTAAACACAGCCCTAGTCCTATTATTACTTTTTTAAAGGAAATGAAATTGGGTTTGTCTATTTCATCAATCTTTTATGTCGGTCATATTGAGATAATTAGATCACAAGGCAAATTTCTGTCCCCTTCTACCATGTTCGTATATTTTAACCCTATTCGTTTTGCATATAACTATCATTATACATGTGTATAACTAATACTAATTTTTTTTTTTTTTGTATTCTCTTTACTGGCTACATTTATTGCAACGATACACTGTTCATTGTGTATGTAATTATAATACAATAAGTTATATCTAAAGGTAGTACAAGATATTCGCGTTTACTTTAAAATGGGTTATGAAAATGTCAAATATATTTGAGTTCGACTAATATCGAGTTATAACATGACATCAACAGTTATAATATTTTAACGTAGATTTTTATAGGGGTAAGGACATTTTACTGGGAAAAAAAAAGGAAATATTTAACTTAAACTATCCAATTACTTAGTTTCATGATTACACTAATTGTACATCTATGTTCTCCTTAGATGGTTGTTAAATGTTGATATTTTATATCGGATATTCTATGAATTCAAATTATATTGAATTTTTTAGAATGACGCTTTTAAAAATATTTTGTACTTTCCCATTAACTTGAGGTTTGTGCGTTATTTGGGTATATTTCTAAAAGTAAAAGTATAAGAAAAAATCTAGTTTTATTTCAAAAGTTAATTTTATATCAACGTTTTAAAAAAATACTCGAGGCAAGATCTTTATTTCTTTTCTGTACGGGATTTGGATTTAAAGTTTGGACCCGATAATGTTGTAGGCGGAATCAGGGGTTGATTTTTGGGGGGGCTTTAGTCCCAGACAATATTTAGACACTAATGTAGCCTACAATATCTTTATTTTTCGTAAATTTTCCACTTTATGTATATAAAAAGTTATATAACTAGAAAAAAATAATATATGTACGCTTTAAAATTAGTTGGAATGTTTAATTTTTTTTAATAGGCTACTAGACCACTTTTTATCAAATATTTGTCTTTTATTTAATAGCCCGTTCCATTCCCCTTAAGGTCAATGGAAAATTAAGGCGTGTACTTATATGATATTTTTTTCCACACACAATTATCGTCCCTTTTTTTCTTTTCTCGTTTTATCTGATTATAATAATTTATAGTTCTCTATTATAAAAAAAACATATTTTATATTGTTATTAGTGGCAATTGTCAGCTAAGAAAAGATTTAAATAACGAAAAATATGATATTAGATTTAAATATCACACAAAGATGTCTTTGAAATAATATCTTAAATACCAATTTTTATACTTATTTAGGTAATAGAAAATTAAATAAGAATTTTACTGAAATAAAAAGGCCAATTGGGTTTGGGGGGGGGGGTAAATCACATTTTGGGAAGGCTAATGCCTCTTTAGCCCACCCCTAAGTCCGCCTATGGATAATGTCCCTGCAAGTTTATATTATTCATGTTGTCAGTCGCTTTGGTTTTCCAACAGGTGCGGGTGATACAAATTCATATACCTTACGTTTAGTATAGTATTAAATTTTCTTCGACAACAAAAAAAATAGGTCAAGTAAAAAAAATGAAGCATAGCTACATATTTTTACATGCAGCACGTCGAAAAACGAATATTACCGTTGAACCGGATCGGTAAAGTTTTGAGTTAAGACCCAAAGGCAAATATGTTTTTTTTTTTATTTAACTGTTTTTCATCGGCAAGAGCATAAACAACTTCAAGGCCAAAGCCGGCTAGGAGTCGTTCGGTTTGATTTTTTCTATGCGTAATAATATTATATATATATATATAAAAACTAAGCATAGCGGTACTCGTTTTTATTTTGTAAGCAACTGTTTTACAGGCGACGAATATTCAAATCACATAAATTTATTTAAATACCATTCGAGTAATAATAATTCTTGACAATGGTCGATGTACTCAAATTTTTCGTACTACGAAATACGTTATTATAAAAAACACCTTGAAGTATCTTGTGCATGAACACACAGTTACTCATCATTGTTTTTAACGTTTTATTTTTCTTGGATTCGAATCGATGTGAATAACATATTATGAGTAATATGGCACGAGGCATATGACTGTTGCCCGTACAAAAACACTTCTCTAAATCAATACACAACCGCACAAACAATTGTACATATTTAGAATTTAGCATACGACAATGTGCTGAAATTTTATTTGAAATAAACAAACTTTTCGACTTAAAATATGTAGGATTCATTTTTGTACCATGAATTGATCTTATATCAATCGTATTTAAGCCAATCCAATACCAATGTGGTTAGCCAGCCAGGATATTTCCTCCCCAAAACTCTCGCTCTCTCACTACATAAAGTACAATAGATACCTACATTAAAACTCCATTTGGATCATGTAATGTTCAAATAATAATACAATAGTTATTAGGATGACTTAGGATTTATATCTATTAGAAAAAAAAACAACGAACCTGTCACCAGAATTTGCGTAGAAATTTAATAAAGGTAGAAAATAAAGGGGAGGAATCGGAAGTGGAAATAAATAGTTGGAATAGATTAGATAAATAAAAAATACAAATATACTTATTCTAATGTACATAAAATAATTACCTTTTTGGAATGTATCAAACTACACAAATTAATGTAAAATAGACTAAGCTTACACATGATATTTTAATAGTTTTTAATTTTCTTATATATAATGCACACTTAGGCTAATAACTAAACTGTTGAAGCCTGTATTTCTTCTCAATAAAAAAAAAATATATTCTTATTCTGTAATTATTTACTTTATTGCCTAACACATGTCAAAATACAGTACTAGAGCTATAATATTATTTCTTTGATAACAAAATATATTATTGGAAAAATCCACCGACGGTCCAACTCTCGTTAGGTTATGTAACCTCTATTACATTAGGACAATTATTGTATTTTTAATAATCTCTATGAAAAAATTAATCTTTTAAACTATTGTGTTAAAGGAGACAAAATACAATGACCTCAAATTATTATTGTTCGATAAAAACCAAACAAAATTCACATAGGTCGATTTTTCATAGTTTTATTCTAAGTCGTCAATAAATCAGGTGGGCTATGAAATTCAAAAGGCCCCGTACATTGACGTCATAGGCGGACTTAGGGGTGGGCTAAAGAGGCATTAGCCCCCCCAATATGTGATTTAGCCCCCTCAAACCCAATTGGCTTTTTTTATTTCAGTAAAATTCTTATTTAATTTTCTATTACCTAAAAATGTATAAAAACCGTATTTTTTTTAAATGTGCCTTTTTTATAAAATATAATTCAATACTTAGATTTTTTAGACTAGTTGGATAACGCTTGATTGTGGTTAGTGTCATTTTACACAAGGCAACTTCTGAAGCTTTATATTATTCTGGCGGCGATCGTCAACCGTCTGGCGGCAAGACCTATTGGGAAGGTGGGGTGAAGGGTTGTTATTGTCATTTTAGACTACTTTTTCACAGCTAAGTATAAACAAATACAAAATATAAACATTGTATTATAAAAAAAAGTCTTATAGTAGTCTTATAATGAAAAAAAAAATTCAACGATAAAAGATTGCTGTAGGTATATATATATATTAATAATAAAGGAAACTTATCGCAGATATTATAAAAATAGTTAAAAACCCGCGGTAAAATGAAATGTTTTTTATTTTTTTTTTCATGCTAAAACATTTTGGGGTATATCTCTTTTCTATAGGTTTATGTCATGCTAAAAAATATAACCAATTCATTGCCTATTTTACTGACAAATAGTGCAGATAGTGTTTTTAATACATCAAAAATATTTTGGTTTGTTTTGGCAAGTGGAGCAAGTTATATTCGTCAGTTGAATTATAATTACTGTAGTTGTTTTAAACAAAACAATTTTACAGAAGGTATTATTTTAGAGGATAAATGTTGAAGATAACTTTTGAAAGTCAAATTTTAACCTAAATATTTAATTCATCCATTAAGTATAGAACAATAATGTACCTAGTGAAAACTGAAAACTGGTTTGTTATGGAATAAATCATTTTTGTATAACACTCTTTTTAAATTATAGATGAAGTATGTGGATGGAAATAATAGTATTCTAGCCTTCTATCACCTAATCGAGAACATTAAACTAAATTTTATATTTTATTGGACATTTTTTAGCTAAAATAAATAGAAAAAATGATGTATAGGCGTTAAAAGGCAAATTTTTGATTAAGCTATTAGAAAATTAATTCGATTTATAGTTAGAAAAAAATTTAAAAAAATTAACTATAAACACTTCTACAGTAGAGGCTTTGTATCTTTGCCTGGGGGGGGGGCAATATTTTTTGTATATAAACATACTCAAACTATAATAAAAGTAGTCAGCAAGTGTAAAATATAAATTAACAGTATATTTATAGTATATACTATATAGTAATAATTTTGTTATCAGTTGATAATCAACTTCGATTATAATATTATACACATTGCATCAATAAAAAAATGTAACAAAATATTGCATATACATGCCCACACATACTTGAAGCGGAAAATTTACGAAAAATAAAGATTTTGTAGGCTACATCAGTGTCTAAATATTGTCTGGGACTAAAGTCCCCCCAAAAATCAACCCCTAAGTCCACCTATGATTGACGTCATTAGCTGGACATTATTATAACTCGCAAGCTCAATACGTGTATCAAAAAAATATTTAGAGTAAAAAGATTGTATAATATATGCGATTACTGTATTTTCATTTGTGTAAACAGTGGTAATGGAAACGGACAACAAAATATCGCACGATGGTTTTTTTAAAGTAAAATAACGGTGTTTTCTGTCGATGCTATTTTTTAGAACACACGCGCCAATGTGCGAAGTTATACTGAAACCTCGCTTTATAACAATTAAACATTTTTTACATGTATGCATGGTATTATCTTTAATGAATCACCCTGTATATACATACAAGGTAATCCAACTGATGTAAGACACTGATTTGTAAGAAGACATTTTTATTTTCTATACTTGTAGGTACATATTCTTCTACATTTTTCAATATTTAGAATATTTTTACCTTCAACCCTTATATGTAAAACGAGTATCGCATTTGGTTCTTTAAACAGAAACGTTTGTTTTTTAATTCCATAAATCTGTAGACAACATTTTAAAAAAAATTATCGTTTGGATATGTAATTTTCAATAATCTGTTGGTCTCTTCTATTTATAAGATCTGTTGAAAGTGATTCTGCAAATGAAGACAAAAGAACCCATATTTGTTGGTTTTGGCTCAAGCTCTGAAAAAGTTCATTTAAAAAAAAAATGTAAATAATACATAAACAATTTGACATAACACATTGATTGTAACATAAACGGATCAATAAGTGCTTGATTAAAATGTTGAAATAGTCGAATAATAGGTTTAATAATAATATTAATAATAGATTTCATATACTTAAGTTATAACATTTGGACACAGACACTCGTTTGATTTATATTTCGAAATGCACATTTGTAAAAGCTAATAACTATTTGTGTGTACAAATCGTATGCCAAAATTAAACTGTTTATTTAGAATCGTTGGGATATATTAAGTAGCAACGGTCGGTGAATATTGTAATCCAAAACTTGATTTTTGGTTTGTTGGACCCTGTAGCTTAATGCGCCTAGCGTTGATTATGACCTCGGGCATATACATTTTTATAAACGAATTTTGAATTCACGAAGAGAAATACAGCATGTTGCGTCACATAGGGCTTATCAGGTATAATATTTTTTATAACATAATATGTTATGTCCATAATTTCCCGCGAAAAATAAAACTGTAATTTCAAACGCTAACCCTGGTGTATCACCTATAAACGGTTTTTAATATTTTGGACATTTCAGTCTACCGAAAACGTTTCAAGCGCGATTACCTGTTTTTTACAACTTGATACTCATGGTACACTTGCGACACAGTGTTAGACTATATGAAATTAATCATTCAAAAACACTCGAGATCTTGTATGGCTTTCATACCGGACTTCACTGTGGCCTTACTATTGAGAGGCGTACAAGGGATAAAAATCACGGATGAAAGACAAAATCTTGAACAAAACATATTTATTCTTTCCGGCAGTAATACATAATTCGCATTTGATATTAATAGTAGTACATTAGCTTCTATCGACGGTCTATGAATTTCTGAAAGCCTGGGGAGAATTAAAAAACCGCTCGCTTAGTACATTGGACAAATGACTTTGTCTGTGGACCATAGGTGCTAGGAATAGCAGAACAACTCACTGAAAACAAGACTTCTGTAATAAATGAAACAGACATGTCAATCATAGGACTCAAACATCAACAGGAACTACATATTATGGAAATAATACTCGATCATCGTACTATTCAGCAATCAACACACGTATCACACAAGACCGTGCCACAGACAGTAACACAACACAAAAAGTAGCTGATCACGATCATTTATGTGGAAAATTCAGGAAAACCCTTTGTAACACATGCAATCTTAAGCTTCGTACGGCTAACTTCTTATCTGCGTTCTTCCACAATTGAATCACTATGGTGCATATTTCATTGTCACTTAATTAAGGTATGATGATAACCTCATCAATATAATACCTACCAGCTAACAAAAATTTATCGCCTCTTCAAAATATATAAAAAATAATTTTTCGATTAAATATCTGGACTCCTGTCGTTTAATGCCAACAAGTCTGTCCGCATTAACTACGCATCTTGCCAAAGCCAGACTTTTAAATTTTTCGAGAGACGACCAAGTGTTTTGCAATTAATGACGAATAAGGAGTTTTTCCTTATACTTTCGTTGACAACTGGTCAAAACTTGAAGTCACCAGCTTACCATCCCGTGAGAAGTTCTTCAATTCACTCACAAGTGAGTTATAATGTTCTATTTCGCGAGCCCGGGTCTGAGTTTCGATGCCATGTTGAAACATAGTAAGGTGCAGTTGGATCTATTAAGTGACTACGAAATGCAATTATTAATCGAAAATGGAATTTGTCCCCCGACAAATGTATGACGATTGTATGAGGCCCCCCTCATACAAGCTTGCATACGTTGGGTTCGAGCTAATAGTTATTCTAAGACACCTGGTTATAATCCTAACGAGCCGACTAAATGACTCGGTTTTACCAAGATGCTACAAATTGTTATGGGTTTGCTACAAAAAAATATATGACATGTTCAGATTTCAAAGTTGTAAACTTGATGCCCGAAAAGTCTTAAGTGGTTATGTTTTTCGAAGTGGATATGGCTTATTCATCCAGCTTGCAAGATGACCATAATCAATATCCATTCCTACCCGAGTTTAAATGCCCACCAAATTCGAAAACGTAAACCCTGTTAGCTACACTCAAAGACAAAAAAAAAATTTTAATTTATTATCTGAATTTGAATTTAAAACAAGCAATTGCGAATGGTTAGCGGTTGAGAGGGTAAACACCTATTTCCTGTACTTAAAAATGTCTATAAAAATAAATTAAAATTATTAACCCGATATTATGAATCATACTGGTGCAAAGAGTTTTCCAATTTCGTCGATCACCTTGGCTTTTTATTTATACAGATCTTAACACACAAAAGTGAAAATGTGCATCAAATGATTTTGAAAAAAACCTTTTCAAGTTGGTGAACAATACTGTATTTGGTATAAATAAACATATTTGTTTTTAATAATTAAGCATATCAAGATTAAACTTGTGTCCAATCCTCAGAGACTTCAAAAATTAGTTAAAAACCCTACATGTAAGCACTGTATCACATACAGCGATAATCTCGCGGCTATTTCTTTGGAGAACAAGATAATACATTTTTGTAAGCATACATGCGAAGGTTTTGCAGTGCTCTAGCTAAGCAAAATTGTGATGTATGACTACTATTACAATGTTCTGCGTAAACACTTTTAAGATGCTATTTAATTAATCTATGGTGATAAGGTACCTATTTAAAATGTATAAATAATAATATAAATAGTTGTATTTAATTATAAATATAATATGACAAATTGTTTCCCCAATCCGTCATCATACATAGTTTCACAAGAATATTTAGTTGTTGACATTGCAGGCCTAAGTTATAGTGAAAGGTAATGAAACGTTTTTTATTTTTATACCATAGCGTAGCATAACTGTTTTTTTTCAAAGATGGAAGAGGGTGAATCGTTCTGCGAAACTTGAGATTTCTCTTTCTAGAAACAATGCCAAAATCAGAAATTTATTGAAAAGTTTTTTTGATGCAATTGGCGATCGCGTTCTCAATGACTCTACACGGCGTGTGAAAACAACGAGAGATTAATATTATTGTAACTGTAACAGTATAGAAAAAAATTAATAAAGGTGATTGTATAAAAAAAAACGTTTATATTTTTTTTTTTTACCCTACTATAAGTAATAATGCAAGTAAAAAAAAAAAAACGTATGGTTACGTTAAAGGTTAATTATTATATAGCTAGAAAACCGCACACAATACGGTATGGATGTTATTATAATGAGGTCGTTCTCCAATATAATTTGTGAGTGTACATTTGGATATCTACCTAAAAAATATTAAGTTATATACAAGACGAAATCGTGGTCTCACATCGTGTGTTAACGAAAGTGAAATCATGTTTTCGAATACTTAACCCCTTCCGATGTACGATTGTCTATACACTTGTCTCAAATAATAATACTCAGTTACCATTGTTTAACAGAAAATAAGTGAACTCGGTAAGCCTTCTGCTAAACGACGACGGAGTGATTCCTCGTTGTCATCGTTGTTCATACCTATAATAAATAGACAGCGTAGTTTTTCACTGACGCAAAGAACGATGCAATCACCAGCTTCATGATTGCGTCGTTCGTTGTCACTGAACTCGATGACTGAACGTAAGTAGTTATTTTATTTAATTATTATTAAATTATAGTAAGATATTTTTTACGTTTTTTTAGGGCCGGTGGTTAGAATTTTAAACGAAACGTCCGTCTTGACACAACATACGTGAGTTAATTATTATTATAAACTTTAACTTAAATAACATATAGATAGGATATTTTTACGTTTTTTAGGGTCAGCGGATGGTAGCGCTATAGACCCCCTGCAAACGGTGACACAGAGCGATAGACGTAAATTAATTATTATTATTTTTAAAAAAAAAACTTAAATAAATTATACTAGATGAGATATTTTTACGTTCTTAGGGTCAACAAATAGCTCTGAAGGCTATACAGGGTGATTCTTTTAACGCCCTACACTAGTTTACTCAAAAACTACTTAGATTTTTACAAAAAAAAATGTTTAATAATTTGTCTGTGTATAAAGTACTAACTTATTAAATACAATTTTTTTTTGTATCTCCCCCCCTTCCTCGAAAACTCGAAACCAACTTATGATTTTCAAATGGCAACCTCTACTTTTTTTAAAATAAATATATTCAAAATTGTATAAATTTAAATGTTTTGAAATTAAATTTTGAAAATATTGATTTGTTAACGAGTTGTTGACAATTTAAAAAACGCAGCTAATAAGAGGCGCCTTTTGTACTTTTTGATATTTTACACACTTCACGCTTAACCCATTATTTTTATTCTCTATTAGATTACTGTCGGTAGTTTGACAACAAGTATTAACATAATAATAACAAGTGCCAAACTAAATATTATAATAATCATAGATAAAGAATAACGTCTTACAGATATAATACACGTCCGTCTACCCGCGTTAATTCGCTTACAGTTTATACTGGGCTTTGTCGTCATCGTCGTCGTTGCAACTTGCAACATCACCTCCTAACCATTCGTCCATTAATATTATCAAGCCCCAGACACCGATGAAAATTAACACGGGGAAGATGCGTATCACACAAAACCGAGGCGGCAATCTTCTTAAGGCTACGCGTCTGTAATTACTATTTTTAGTTGTCTATAGATATAACCACGATGTAGAGAAGATAAGGTGACGCCACTCAACGTCTTATCAGTAAAAATCTGGGGTCGAATGCTTCAGGCATTTTGGTAGTTCAGCTTCGCTGTTCAGGCGATGCCACCATTCACCCGGAGGCCGATATTTTCTATGCGGCTAATTGCTTTAAACGTTATTATTTTTTTTTTTTATGTTAATTGTTCTTTATTTGGAGGTTTTTAGCTTCGATGCAAAGCGAGAAGGTATTGGTTTTACTCTGATGTGTGTTTTTTTTTTATCTGTATACACTGTAACTTTTTTAATACTGGACCAATTCCTTCGAATAGCAACTCTATAAATCGCAATTGTTAACTAGTTGCCAATTTTAAGGGAATACAAATTGAAAAAGTTTAATTCTTCACAGACGAAAGTTGAAAAAACGACCTGTGATCTCTCCGTTTCCTCACTGCTTTGATTACATTATGCCAATACTCTACTGTACTAGTCCTCTCGGATAAAATCACTTTCAAATTAACGCTTTGATGCTCATTTATAAATACAGAACCTTAATTTAAAACTTTCTAACTTTGCTGGTTTATACTGTGCTTGGTTTGGACTGTACTGGCTTGAAAATACTAACTACCGATTTGCATCGAAGCGTTTTTTCGAAAGTGATTTTATCACTTTCAGATTTAAAAATTCCTGTAAACCTGTGACCTCCCCGTCCCCAATATGCCCCGACCCAACTATGCTCCGTCCCCACTATGCACCGACCCCACTGTACTGGTTTTTTATTATTTGTTTTGTTTTATTTAGTAGTAAGTATTTATTGTGTTAAATTTTAAATTGCGAAAACTGCATTTTTTAACGGCATTAAAGTAAATATTAGCACTGGTATATAGCTTTCATAATTAATTTAATTACATTTATTCTGATCTAGTTTTTGTCCAGGACTGAGGACAGTTATTACTTATTTACTTCGTTATTTTAGCTACTCTGCGAATATAAAGTAGTATACATAGTCATAATTTCTAGTTCAGAGTAATAGAATAAAACAAAACATAAAACTATAGTAGAGAAATTGCCAAAAAATCCAAAAGATCTAGGCACATTAACCGATGAATGTTATTTTTAAAAATGAATAAGATCAACAGTATTTTATAATTATATATGCCGCGGTATATTATGTAGACACAAAATATAAACAACTATTGGTGATGCAAATATTATCCCTAGGAACACAATGTAGAGAATATATCTTTGCTTTGTCCTTAGCAATTGCATGTATGGTTGGGCTTGAATTACACGGTATTCGGAGACACTTCATTGGAGTTTATTAAAGTAATTAATATCCACCTTACACAAGCAATGCTTATTTTTCGGTGGAAAATTAAAACAATCGGAAAAATATACCTATTGTTATGTACAGTGGCGTAATTACTATGGGGGGGGGGGTCGGGTTCGACCCCCCCCCCCCCAAGAGCCAAAACAAAAAAAATTGTGAATAAGTAATAACGTTATAGGTATTTATTGTATAATTGTCACTCTTTGAAGTAATTTAGAACTTGAAGTAAATAAATATAATAAATAATAATTTAATAAGTATATTTTAATTAATAAGTATTAAGGGGAAGGTGGTGGAATTGCGGCCACCTAAGCAAGAATTAAAATATCTCTGGAACTATAAGTCCGGAAATTTGGCTATTTCTTGAAATCGAACTATCGAGTTTTTTTTTCGGAAAAAATATTCCAACGTAATTCATGTTTATTTTTTGGTGGAAAAAATGTTGTTTATAATTTTAAAACATCTGATTAGGTAGTACTATTTTTTACAACCCTCCCGCCTCAGAGCAATTGAATGTACGCCACTGGTTATGTAAAAGTGTGTTTACTCAAATGGATAAGGCTCCGTTTATTAAGTCAGAGGTATTAATATAAATTTATCCTAAATAACTCTCCGATCCCCGTTTTATATAGCCCCTTTAGTTACCTTTAGTTAAGCTTTATCTTGTAAAAATGTCTAGTTTCACTTGCGGTTTTTAGGGAACTGCATATTTTTTAAGAAATGTTCGTGCAATTATTCTTTAGATCTTCAATAACTATAAACTCAATTTGAAAAAACTTCTCTGGTGCTTAAAATTCGATATATGAGGGGGTAGGGGTACTGGTTAAGAACAATTTTTTTTTTTTTGTACATAATACGTATAACGTATTATAATATTGTATATATTGTATATATTGTAATGTACGGATAGTCACCGTTCGACCGAAAACGTCTCTTGTGGAATAGGAATTAGAACAAATAATTCATTTAATTAGACTACATATACGAATATTGTTGATTTTAAAATAATATATAATGTATAGTCCTATATTAAAATCAAATTACATGTAATATATTTTTATTTAGCAATAAAAATGACAGTAACGTATAACAATATGTAAAAAAACCCTATTAGTTCCATGTAAAAGTCGGCCTCCGGGCGAATGGTGGCGCTATCTACGTGACAAAATTGTACTACCAAAATGCTGTAATTTCTTGACCCACTGTTTTGGTTGGAGTGGCGTCACCTCATCTTCTCTACGCCGTGGATATAACACATACTACTAAATAGGTCTTCACCAAATGGTTTTTTGCTTACATCGAAAGTGACACTTCTGTTTTTTTTTTATTCTGTGATATTATTACGGCCATTAGGTATCATATTTTATCACTATCAGTCCATTCCGATTTCCGCGACGTAGTCTCTTATGTTTTATTATCAATGTAAAATTTGAATAATAATACTTTTAATATTACACCTTAATTACATTTTATATAAATACTTTAAGTACAATGAGTAGTAGTAACTCATTAAGTAGGTATTAGCATTACTTATAAATACTTTAATTATTGTATTAGTATTTATAATCAGTAAATGAGAAACAGAAGAGTTAAATAATAAATACCAGACTGCAAAGATCTCTGCATATTATTCGATATAACAAATCTAAACATTGAATTTATACTTTATTATTTACTTAATTACTTTTTTAATTAGAAGAGTTATACCATTTTAAACTGTTCTTCGAGTAGTTATACTGTACCGTATAAGCTTATTTGCCCCTCAACTAGACTCTATTTTTTATTAAATATTGTTTACAGCGTGTGTATTGAAACATAAGCATCTTATACGCAATTGAGCAAAATATATTTTTTAGTAATAACATAGGTACTATTTAATGAAAATTTCACACGCATAGTGATTTGCCTGACTTCACTTTTCTAGTCGTTTCTTAGTGTTACATTTCATATTAGATAAACGAAAAAATGGTTTGGAAAATTATACTTTTGTTGCCGTCTTTTAACGTTTTAGTAAGAGTTGGTCAGTTTCTTACTACATGTTACCCAAATTCTTCAACTGAGGTAAATAGTATATAATCGAGTAATGTCTATTAGTTCTTTTTTAGCTTCGATGCAAAGCGAGAAGGTATTGGTTTTACTCTGATGTGGGCTTTTTTTTTCGCTGTATACGCTGTAACTTTTTTAGTACTGGACCAATTCCTTCGAATAGCAACTCTTTATATCACAAATTTTATCTAGTTTGTACTTTAGAAGGGGGTAAAAGTTGAAAAAGTTTAGGTCTTCACAGACGAAATTTGAAAAAACAAAAAAAAAAACCGTACGAGTTTTTAAGTTAGAAATTTTATTGGCTATAATTTCGAGAAAAAGAGTCGGATCGAGTTGAAACGTATAAGAAATAATTATTTGGTATGCCCGCACACGTCAGTTGTGTCAAATTTAAGCTGTACCCATTTCCTATCCCCCTAGGGGGGTACAAGTTTTTTTGTTTTTTGGGGGTTTTAGCCGTAATTTTAAAACTTTTGGGTTGAAAATTTACCAGTAGTCGGAACTCATATGTATCCATAACATATTAAACGGGTGAAAAATTCGGCACTACAGTTTTTTTTTAATTGCCGGGAAACTGCGTTTTCGCAGATTGCGTATATTTTAACAAAAACACCTAAAATCTTTAAAAAAAATTGACAAATCATTAAACAAATTGTATGTATATCTATGCAGAATGGTACTATTAGGTTTTGTGCTCAAGTACCACTTTTGACTTTAAGTTTACACAAATTCAATTTTTTTTTTTTTTTAAATATAAACCCGGTGTACCAGATGGGAGAAACGAACAGACACTAACAACTATTAGTTGGTAACGTCTATCCGTGTTAGATTAGTTTAGGGCCCAATGATCGGTAACATAATATTGTGTTTATTACATGATATCACAGACGACTAAATCGTGTAACTGATTATAGTAGACATGTTGAAATATAATTAATATTCTAAGGTAGTTTTAATGTGATTAGTTTAGTATGTCGAGGAAGACACTATTGTATGTGAAATCTTAGAAAGTATTTTGTATGAATTGATTTAACCTAGATTTATGATATAAATACCTTTGTATGTGGACAAGGGGACACACTCGTTCCACAGATTCTATTTTGTTAATGTGCTTGTTACTTCTGACTTATACATATATCTGTATTGTATTGTTATTATTGGTTTAACTTGTGTCTATAATATTAACTCTATTATTACTCAAAGTGTTTGTTTGTTATTTCTTTTGTGTTCCACTACAATTAATCTCAACAGGTTATGGGCCCAGACCACGATACTCAAAAGTCAAACATCAAATACTGACCAATACATACTTACTGACTAAAGGTAATATTTCTTGGCACAGACAATTGTACAGTTCGATCGACGTCATGGAAGATTCGGTCAAGATTACTAAGTTGTCCAGTGCAGAAGGATGGCTGTTATGGAAATTCCAAATAAGGGTCATTGTGAACAGTTTTGACCTGGAAGGAATACTTAGCGGAGAAATACCAAACCAAGGTTAGTCAAAACATCCACTGAAACAGAAGAACAAGCACGGGCGAGGTGTGCTAATGAAATATCTGCATGGCGAAGGGCAGACGGAAAATGCCAAAAGATAATTGTAACGTCAGTGGATGATGGACCGTTACAATGTTTAATTAATTGTCAAACCGCCAATGAAATGTGAAATAAGTTGCTGAGTGTCTACGAGCAAAAAACAGAGGCAAGTGTACATTTACTACAAAAAAAATTTTTTAGTTACAGTAAAAGTTCCTCTGATGATATATCGACCCACATAAGTAAACTTCAAAATTTACGGAACCAACTAAACTCACTAGGAGAAAATATCTCGGAAGGGATGTTAATAACCAAAATTTTAATGACTCTACCATCGACTTACAAACATTTTTACAGCGCTTGGGATAGTGTTCCTGAGGCGAGTAAAAATCTAAATGTTCTAACATCTAGGTTACTTATAGAAGAATCCAGAATGCAACAGGTTAGTTCAGGGGTTGAAGCAGAAGAAAATAATGCTTTGACTGCCAGAAAGTTTCAAAAGAAATTTTCTAAGAAGCCGAGTGGTGAGAAGTCAGTTGAACAAAAATTCAGTAAACAAAATACTGGTACTAAAAAGGTAGGTCCCTGTTTTTATTGTCAAAAACCAGGTCATTTTAAAAGGGACTGCAGAAAGTACAAAAAGGATCAAGAGGGTGCGAAATCCGATTCTTCAAATTCAAGTTCAACAGGGCAAGCCTTCTATAGTGAATTATTATTCACGGAAAAAGAAGAGGATCAATGGTTTCTCGACAGTGGAGCAACTGACCGTATGACAGGACATATGGAATGGTTTTGTGAGTACAAACAATTTGATTCACCAGCAAAAGTAACAATCGGGGATGGATCAGTTTTGTTGGCAGAAGATTCTGGGAGAATTAAAATATCTTGTCAAGTTAAAAACAAAACGTACAAAAATTATTTATCAAATGTGTTGTATGTAAAAGACTTAAAGTTTAATTTATTTAGTTGTGGTGCAGCACTAGATAAGGGATTAATAATGAAGTCTGACAGTAAAATGTGCGTTTTCTTGAAGAATAACAAAGTTGTTTGCGAAGGTAAACGCAACAACGGTTTATATCATTTAAAAATAAAAGTATTGCAGGTTTCTACAGACGTGACATTGACAGGCAATACAAATGATTCAATTAAAAATATTGAAGCGAATGCAACATCAGTAATGGCTGATTCAATACGTGTTTGGCATAAAAGATTAGCTTATCAAAATATCGGGTATGTAAGAACGTGTTTGTTAAAACATAGTATACAGGTACCAGACAAAGACGACACTTTTCAATGCGATGACTGTATAATTGGCAAATAATCGAGAATGTCATTCAAAACCAGGACAAATATTTCACGAAATATAGGTGATTTAATTTATGCAGACCTATGCGGGCCGATTCAAAAGAAATCGAAAGGCGGGTCAAGGTATTTTCTACTATGTAAAGACGATTACTGTAGATTTCGTACGGTATATTTTTTGAAACATAAAAGTGAAGTGAAAAATAAACTTAAATTATTTATAAAAAGTATTAAAACAGGTTCAGGTTTTAAGATAAAGGCGATTCAGACAGATAATGGTACTGAATTTTTAAATGATGATGTAACTAGAATATTTCAGACATTTGGGATACAACATCGGAAGACTCAAATTTACTCTTCTCCTCAAAATGGAAAAATCGAGAGAGAAAACAGAACAATTATGGATTCTGCGAGAACAATGATTCATGCTAATAAAATGGATTTATCATTTTGGGCTGAAGCAGTTAATACGGCAGTATACACGATAAATCTAACTGGTAAAAGTTCTGTGGAAGGTAAGTGTCCATATGAATTATTTTATAATAAAATGCCAGATATAAAACATCTGAGAGTATTTGGGACAAAAGTGTTCACACATATTCCCAAAGAGAAACGTCAAAAATTGGATCCTAGAAGTGAATCAGGTATTTTCGTAGGGTACTCAATTGACAAGAAAGGCTATCGTGTATATTTAGAACAAAAACGAATTATAATTGATTCTAGGGATGTCATATTTAAAAACGAATGTCACAATACTGTTGATGTATCATTATATGAAAGTGATTTAGATATTCAACACGATACTTCACAACGACCAGTAGCGGACGAGTCAGAACGTGAAGAACCACGTTACGACTTACGTGACCGGGGTCAACTACGAAAACCTGACAGATACGCCGCATGTACAGCGAAAGTTAGACGTTTTAATATGCAAGACGCAAAAGAGTTGGCGATTCCATTCGACAGGGCAACGGAATTAGAAACAGAATCAAAACCAATTGGTAAGGATATGCCATATCGACAAGCGGTCGGATGTTTATTATTCTTATCACAAGTAACCGGACCGGACTTGAGTTATGCTGTCAGCTACTGTCTATACAGATGCAGATTTTGCTGGAGATGTCCAGACAAGAAGGTCAACGTCAGGCAACCTTTTTATGCTAGGTTCTTCTACAATAGCATGGCAATCTCAAAGGCAATCAACATTAAGAATGCAGAGTTTCACAAACGAACTAAACATATTGATGTCAGACATCACTTCATTCGTGAGAAGTATGGAGATGGAGTGTTTCAACTTCAATACAAGAAGACAAAGGATCAGTTGGCAGATATCTTCACCAAACCATTGCCAAAGGAACGATTCGAGATGATCAGATCAGCTATGAATATCCACAACTGGTTTCAAGTGTGTTGGGACAATAGTTAATTAAGGAAAATATTAATTAAGGGAGAGTGATGAAATATAATTAATATTCTAAGGTAGTTTTAATGTGATTAGTTTAGTATGTCGAGGAAGACACTATTGTATGTGAAATCTTAGAAAGTATTTTGTATGAATTGATTTAACCTAGATTTATGATATAAATACCTTTGTATGTGGACAAGGGGACACACTCGTTCCACAGCTACTATTTTGTTAATGTGCTTGTTACTTCTGACTTATACATATATCTGTATTGTATTGTTATTATTGGTTTAACTTGTGTCTATAATATTAACTCTATTATTACTCAAAGTGTTTGTTTGTTATTTCTTTTGTGTTCCACTACAATTAATCTCAACAAGACACTCGATTTACTGGGAAAAAAACCTATCCTTGTACTTTTTAAGACACTTAATGATTCTGATACGACAAAATCACTGTCGTTATCTCGTTTTTTTATAGCCTGCGTTATATAACCTTACCGAAGGTCAACTATGAATATATAAGGTTCAACTTCCTGCAAATTATGAAGAGGACTGTTGTTTTTTGGATTCAGATTAAGTGTTGGTTTTTATGCAGTATACCGCCTCAAAATGTATTTTTTATTACACAATTGTTTTGAAGGAAAACTAATGTTTTGCATATTGTTATACTGTTATTCATTTGAAGAGATTCACGCTTGATTGTTTAAATTGTCTAATACTAGGTAATCTGCTTCGTGCTAATTTTAATTTTTTAGCTTATCAACTTGTAGCTCTAATTTTGTATAAAATATTTCATTATTTTAGTACTATGTACAAATTAAGATAAATTTTAAAAATAATTAAGTCATAAATGATAATACTTTATTTTATGACTGGATTAAATCTCGTGAACATTTAACATCATGATACTGCTCCTATGCTTTTATTAAAATAACACAATTTTTAAAATCTCCATAAAAGGTTATTGTTTAATAACAGACAACAGCCGACCGCTAGTGGCTATACACGTTAGTAATATTTAACTAATAAGTAATATATGTAGCTAAAATGTATTGTTTTCTCCATCACAGTACCAGTATACGTATTATTTTAATTTAAATGTAAGAAAATCGATTTTTCTTTAGAAAATAACAAGAAATTAATGTACAGGATGAGGCAATAAAACGGCAATTTTCTAATGTATTTAAATGGGAAAACCCGTTTCACTATCCCACCCTTTACATTTTTTTAGTTAGGTTTAGGTTTTAGTTTTAGTAGTAGTTTAGGTTTTTTTAGTTGCATTTTATTTTGTACATTGTCAGTCTAGTAAAATAGAAATATAATATAGCTTTGATATAATATAATCTATGAAGTATAAATAGTTTGTGTGAGTTTGCTCTAATGAAAGTATATAATATATATTATATATAGTATATAAGTATATAGTATAAATATTAATTTTATTGAGAATAAGCGATTATAATTTAAACTATGGAGTACAAACGATTGAAACATGAATCGTCGACCATTGCAACAAAATATAACAAGACATTGTATATGTGTTATTTGGTCCACTACGTTTTTGCAAAAAAAAACCAGTACAGTGGGGTCGGGGCATAGTGGGGACGGAGCATAGTTGGGTCGGGGCATAGTGGTGACGGGGAGGTCACAGGTTTACAGAAATTTTTAAATCTGAAAGTAATAAAATCACTTTCGAAAAAACGCTTCGATGCAAATCGGTAGTTAGTATTTTCAAGCCAGTACAGTCCAAACCAAGCGCAGTATAAATCAGCAAAGTTAGAAAGTTTTAAATGAAGGTTCTGTATTTACAAATGAGCATCAAAGCGTTTATTTAAAAGCGATTTTATTCAATTTTGTCACTTTTATTTATAATAATGCTTGTAGACCTGTGACCTCTCCGTTTCCTCGTTGCTTTGATTACATTATGCTTATACTCTACTGTACTAGTCCTCTCGGATAAAATCACTTTCAAATTAACGCTTTGATGCTCATTTGTAAATACAGAACCTTCATTTAAAACTTTCTAACTTTGCTGGTTTATACTGCGCTTGGTTTGGACTGTACTGGCTTGAAAATACTAACTACCGATTTGCATCGAAGCGTTTTTTCGAAAGTGATTTTATTACTTTCAGATTTAAAAATTTCTGTAAACCTGTGACCTCCCCGTCACCACTATGCCCCGACCCAACTATGCTCCGTCCCCACTATGCCCCGACCCCACTGTACTGGTTTTTTTTAGTAGGTAGGTGCAAATGTATTTTACGTTTTTTTAAAATGTTTTGCTTTCTCTGATAATAGTAAGTATTATATAAATTATAATTATTTCTAATTATATAGTCATAATAAATAATTTTTACAATGATGTGTTTGGATCTTCAATAAACAGCCGAACCACTTTTTCGTGTAGCAATATTATAGATCGGATATTGTACCTAAAAGCCAGGACTCAAGAACAATAATTTACCCAAGAAACGAAAGAAGACCTCTTTGTCCCCTACACAGATATATACATGGATGGAGTGCAAAATAACCTTAATCTTATAGAATTAAAAAATGAAGAATTAGCTATTGATGGGGAAAGCATCAGTGTATATATTTGTTTTAAAAATGTTTCCAATTATATTCTCTATAATGTGGTAAAATATTAATTGTCTGTATAAATCTACACATAAGCAACAGATGTGATTATAATTTTGAATAAAACTGTTTATTATGTTATACATTATATTAATTAACAGCTATTAGTATAATATAAAATTAAAAAAAAAATTAAAACTTTGACAATGGTACTAAATAATTATAGAAGAGCATATTTAGTTTGATTCCTAACAATTGTTTTACGTATTGGACTGATATTGATTATCAATATAGCTTTTTTATTATCATAAATATGTACTAAAACTTGTGTTTAAAGAAATTTTTGATAATGATAGTACGTTGTTAACATTTAATTCGATTTATAAAGTTAAATCCTCGACCGAAGATGTCAGGGACAAACGGCTCATTGGTGAAAGTACTAAAGGACCAGTTAGTCCTTTAGTAGTTCCACCAATGAGCCGTCTTCCCTAATTTGCTCCCATTTGGATCCGTTTTTTCTGTATATTTTCTGTATAGTTCCATCCGACATGGTACAATCGCCATGTATTAAAGGAGACTCAATATTTTTAATGTAATTTTCTGGATCTTGTGTACTCATGTATACTCCTAACAAACGACACATCCGAAGTTTAGCGTCAGCATTCAATACGTTCTGTTCTGGTGCACCTAAGAAATTTGATTTCATTAATTAGCTAAAATTAGCTTACTGGTTATTAATATTTTTATGGTTATACTTTTATGGATACGACTATAAAATGTGTTAAGACAAAGTCATAAAAAATAATATAATATGCATAGTGTCCGTTTTGTACAGCTATGCTGTTTGTATTACAAGAAAGTATGTGTCATCACTTATTTGGTTGTTAAAAACTCAAATTAGTTGTACCCTTTACGTATTAACGATTCAAAACCCAAAGAATTCCATATTTACCTAATGTACGTTCGATTATATTTTTTAAAGCTGGTCCAGTATGTTTTCTTCTTTCTCTTCCAAGGGCATCTAAATCTAAGAGTGCAAAATCTACGAAAATAATAATTATACATTGACTTTGTTGAAAGGAAATAATAAAAATACATATTGTTTTTTGACCTAAAATAATTACGACTATCGAAAAAATTGGTAATTACTTTGGTTTTTCTCAATATTAGGATATTGAATATTTTCTGTAACAAATACATCAATTAATCATTAGGCATTTAATAAAACTATGTAGAGTGTATTTGGGAAGATGGGATGGATTTGAATAATGCTGATAGAACTATTTGCACTAAGAAAAAACTATGAACTACAGGTTAGAACATACAAATTTTAAATTTTCCAAAAAATAAAATTAAGAAAAAAATAATGATATGGTTTTCATTTAAATCTACCCCGTATACCACTATATATTTTATATATAACAGTCAGTCTAAAACTGAGATAATTTAGTCCAATTAATTAATGTAAACCATTATTGTATAAATTTAAAATTTTTCCAATAGCAACATTCTAATAATCAGTTAATATTAAATTTCGAATGACTGGGGCTTAAATTGAATATTTTATAGATTTTCTCAAGAACTACGTACTAGTATAATATTATAATTTTTTAAAATGTATATTTATATTACCGTATGTGTATCTTATACTAAATCCCATCAATTCCTGGTTATACGTCGCCACTAAACGTAAAACAAAATATATTTTAATGTACCTATATAGTTTTTTATGATGAAAACCAAAATGTCATAGGGGTATTTGTCAATAGGTACATAATATGGTTGTTCTCAAGGTTATTTTAAACAATTAATTGCCGTTAAGTAAATTAAATATCTATATTATACATAATAGCATGTCCTGACTGACTGATTCATCATCGCCTAGCCGGAACCACTGAAGCTATGAGTATGTAATTTGGTAGTTAGTTTCTTTTTATGATGTAGAGACTAGGGTTGGGACTAATATTCGGATTTTGCGGATATCCGGATTATTTGATATCCGGATAATTCGGATACGGATATCCGAAATCCGGATAATTTCGGATATCCGGATAGTATCGGATATCAAATAATATTTCAATTATCCGTAGAACCAAAACTATCCGAATAGTTAAAAATTATCCGGATAGTTTCGGATATTCATTTAATTTTTAACCAGCCGAATATATATTTTTGAGTATTTAAATTTATGTATTTTTTGAAACTTTCACGGGTTGAAATATCACGTGGATGATTTTCAGATATATCCGTGTCAGTGGTTATTAACCAATAACCGGCAGCGGAACAGTCGTGACAACCCTGAGGATGGACTCTGCAAAGAGTCCGAATAGTCGGTTAACAACCACTGACACGGATATATCTATAAATCATTCATGTAATAGTAAAATTTAATTAGGTGTCATTATTTTATTATTCGGTATGTTTAAAAACACTGTATATTATTAAGGTTTTTTTGTCTTATAATATAAAATGAATATCCGAATTATCCGGATAATTTTTAACTATCCGGATAGTTTCGGATATCCGTATCCGAATTATCCGGATAATTCGGATATCCGAATATCCGGATAGGTCCAACCCTAGTAGAGACCCGCTAAGAAATTTTTTTCTGAAATTCAACCCCTATGGGGGTAAAAATGGAAAACATTGTTTCGTGGTTGGATTTTTCTACGTCAGTGCATTTACTGTAGCAACAATGATGCTAATAATATTGTATATTTCAAATACTGGGTGAAGCCGGGTAACACAGTTAGTGTAATATAAAAATGTGGTTACTCTCTAATACGCCTAAGTCCATATTCCCACAATCTGAATTTAAAACAAAAAACTTGTATGCATAAAGAATATCAAATTACAGTGTGGAAACACTTCTACAATGCGCAATGCAAATTATTACCCGGAAGCGATTCCCAAAGCTCTGATTTTTCTGAAATTAACATTACATAAATTAATGATATTGCATTTAGCTTAGAAATTTTACTATAAACAGGGATTTAAAGGTCAAGGTAGAAAAAATCGTGTGTATTAGTAACTCGGAAGACATGTGCCCCACTGTATACAAGGTGAACCACTCGATATCGCATAGGGTTTATGAAGATAATATATTTTTTTATTCGTATTCCTTTTAAAATATAATGTGATATCAATTTGTTTTGTTTTACCCTTCTCCCAACTTTATTTTTATTTTATAGTAACTTTTGAAACTCAAATGAAAATGCATACATTTCATTCGTTTTTTAAATTAGGATAAATCTACTAAAAATGTTGACTGTTTGATAACTACTTTTGGACAATGCGCGCAGATAAAAATAAACACAACATTCCCATTTCCTCCTGCATTAAACTTGAAACTTCAAAAACTTCAAAAATAGTTATCCAAAATTGTATATTGACCGTTCAACATTTTTAGTACATTTTTATAAATTTAAAAACTGAATGAAATGTATGCGTGACCGTTCAGGTTTCAAAAGTTGCTATAAAATGCTCAAATTATAAATAAACATTATGAAAAAAAAAAAATTGAAATTCTTATTAAACCGTATGATATAAAATTGAGTGATTCACGATAAAATGATCTTCATGTATTCATCACCACGGGATTTTCTTTGGAAAATTCAATAGGAATAAAATATTGGAATTATTTTCATAAAATTCAACGAAAACTATTACCCGGCATGGCGATTATAAAATTAATTCTGCCTGAAATTGACATTACATAAATTAATAATATTGTCATTGGTTTGATATTATAAGTTATTGCACTTTATAATATTGTAAATTAACAGACTAAGGGCAAAGTAGAAAAAAACAATATTAAATTGACTAGGGTATCTTTATGATAATACCATGGTTGAACTGAAGCAGTTGGGGTAATGAGAATAAATAATAATATCCAGACAAGGTTGACAGAGCTAACAGTAATTAAGTATTGGTAATTAACAATATCTTGTTGCTTAATTGTCCTTATGGAATAGTTGGGTTGCTAACGGACACATAAAGTTATGTGGTTTATTAACAACCACATAAACCCTATATGATACATTTGTGTTTGGTTTTCTTAATGATAAAATATAATTGGCTCAATTTGCTAACATATTTTGTTTTAAGTGAGTGGTTTATTTACATATTATTTTATCGGACGCACTCGGAACGTCAAAAAAGGGTCATTTTGGGACGCACTCGGCATATCCTCCTTTATGTATATTATAATTAGTTATTTGTGATTAGTGTGTGTTTAGTTTATCTACTATACAAGTATGGACGTTTTTTTAAATTTTGTGAACTTTTTGGATTATGTTGAACTAGAAACAGGCAATGTTGATAATGACATTATTAATAATGTACAAAGAAGGTATCATCGACTTAACGGATGATCCCTTTGAGTTATATAGTGACAACAATTTTTTTAAGCGCTATATCGTTTTCCTAAAAGAATTGTTCTTGAAGTTTTGTTAGAATTAGTTAATATTAACTATAGGAATAAACGTGGATCAACTATTCCTATTGTTCTGCAGTTATTAACTGCACTTCGTTTTTATGCTACGTCAAATTTCCAGCTAGTTTATTTTACAAACAACTATAGGCTATATACAGGGTGATTCTTTTAACATGGGCCACTCAATATCTAATAAGGTTTAATAGGAAATTTCATTATTTTTTTACATACTGTTTTTATATAATGTGTTCTGACCCCCCGACCTCCAACTTAAATTTTTGATAGTTACTTTTGACACTTATGGTAACGCATATATTTCATTAACTTAGAATAGAAAACTTTAAATTGGGAATAATTTACTTAACGTTTTAACTGGTTGATAACCAATTTTGGACAACTATTTTTAAAGTTACAAGAGTTTAAAAGTTCGGATGGGAGTGGAAGTGCGGTTGGAAACTGCGCACAGACGAAAATAATGATAACTCCACCTTCCCTCCTGCTCTAAATTGAAACTCCAATAACTTCAAAAATATTTATCCGAAACTGGTTAAAAAGTTATTGAAATATTTGCATTTAAAATTTACAAGTTGCTATATAGAAAACTAAGTTGAGACAAGGGAAATAAAATTAAATGTAATTTCTTATTAAACCCTACGAAATTTTGAGTGGCCCATGACAAAAGAAACGGCCTGTATATGTACAGAATATGTATTCTCCCATAAAGCTATAATGAAATCAATTGATATTATTCTATTTTATCACTCACGACGTCCCAACACATGACAGAACCAATTCATAATTATAATTACAAAGTTGTATCTGTTGTCTGGACTGATAGGAATTAGGATTTTTTTATAATTTATTTATTTTTAACTTAAATATTTTAGTTATAACGATTTAAATAACCATCACTTATTATCTCAACTTTTTTCATTGATATTAACATAGTGAAATTGATAAAAACGGTAAAAATCCCATAAACTGTTACATAGCTATGAAATACATAGTTATTGTCTATGCAAAACATACTTTATGTGCTGCCATAAAATTGGTTATGGGCTACATAATTAAGTTATGGGCCCCTTAGCTATAGGATATTTCAGCAATGCTATGTAACACATAGCATTAAGACTGTGCATATGGGCATAAGGGCAAAGTAGAAAAAAACTCTATTAAATATACAGTAGCTGAGTTGAAGCAATTGTGGTGATGATAATAAAATATAATAATCGGACGAGGTTGACAGAGCTTACAATATCAGTATTTATTCATAAAGATTCCATTTAGATTTCGGAGAATAATTTAATATTGAAATCACTTATCAATTGCATAAAAATAAATTTGAATGGCAATTTTTTTATTATTTTCAAATATTTTTTTCTACTTTTATATTTTTTATATTATTATGGTTATTTTAATTATGATTACCGAAACGCTTATAAAAATCTTTTGCATTAATAATAACTTCAATTACTCGCTTCAATCTATCTATAATAAATAACAAAATATTTGGGCTTTACTATATGATTGAAATAAAACCCAACTAGTTAACATAGTATAAATACTCAGAATAATATTTAACCATGCTTTAATCAGTAGCCATTTAACTTAACACTACTCCCTCGATTAGATTATTTATGATTATTATAAATCGTTACTTTAAATATTACAGTGTTCCATGTCCTGATGCTACACATCTAGTGTACTTTTCACTAATGATACAAACTACACTTTTCCATTTTAAAATGACTTGATAATTAGGTACACATAACGAAACATTTATGTAACATTAACATATTAATTTAAAATATATCTCACCTATACCAGCATCCTTGATAATTTCTACTGTAATACATAATTTAAAAAATAAGTATTAAAACAGTAAATATAATAAACTATTTTTTATAAAACAAACATGTTACTGACTAGTAATTAAAACCTGTTTCTTATTTTCCGCTAAAATAATACCCACATAATCAGCAGAAACATTTACCAAGATAATAGACACAATAAAACAGAGAAGTTTCATTTTTTACCTACAAAAAAAAAATTAAATTATGTTTGTCACATTTGTCTCCAGTGCCGAGATTAGAATGTTTTAGTTTTGCGAGGCGGTTATTTATTTGATAAATATACAGGGTGTATTGTAAAGTTCTACTAAGCTTCAAATGAGACGTTTAGGATGATTTATGGGTACAAATAATAGTATTCATTTTTTTTTTTTTAATTATTTAAAATAAAATTCGTATTTTATTAAAAAATGGTCTTTCGAAAAAAAGAATTACAGACTAGAAATCGGGAGAAAAAATCTTGTTGAATTGATATGTTACTGAGTGGCTGGCATGTGACCAAAACTAACATATGGCATGCGAAACAATACCATTTTGGGTTAGAATCATTTTAATTTGTTTGAAATTTCAAATTTGAGATGTCTCGAAAATTAAAAAAATAATAATAAACAAACTAATTTCACAAAAACAACATTTTTGCCGAAATAATTTCAAAAAAATTGAATATAAAATAATTCTAAGGACACCACTGAATTGAAGATAAAATTCTAACCCAATATGATGTGTCAAATGCCATATTATGTAGGTTTTGGTCACATGCCGGGCACTAAGTGGCCACTCGGTAGCCACTATGTGGACGCATGTGTGGCCAGATACCAAAAAAACATGTTTCATATCAATTCGACAAGAACTTTCCCTCAATTACAAATCTGGAATTATTTTTTTCGTAGGACCATTTTTTAATGAGACAAGAGTTCCATTTTAAATAATTTAAAAAAAATGTTTACCATCATTTATTGTAGCCATAGAGCATCCTAAATAACTGATTTGAAGCTCGGTAGAATTTTACATTACACCCTGTATATATATAGTTATATACGCTTTAAAAAATACAATATCAATTTATTTCAACTAAATAATTGTTTGCATTTTTTTAACTAGACCCCAATGTACTATTTGTTGTTGTCTAATTGCATAAGGGTAAACTATCTACAATTTTGACCACAAAAATCATCTTTCATGTTCGATTTCTACCATGCTTTAAAAAAAAAAAAACAGTTTAGCGGTCTAGACACTAGGATCGGGGCATAGTGGGGTTAGGGCATAGTGAGGTCAGGGCATAGTGGGAACGATGCAGGTTACAGGTTTCCTGTAATTATGACAACTGAAAGTGATAAAACCACTTTCAAATATACGCTTTGATGCGAATCAGTGGTTAATATGATCATACCAATTCAGTCCAAACAAAGCACAGTA
Source organism: Adelges cooleyi (assembly GCF_023614345.1). Taxonomy (NCBI): domain Eukaryota; kingdom Metazoa; phylum Arthropoda; class Insecta; order Hemiptera; family Adelgidae; genus Adelges; species Adelges cooleyi. The sequence goes on along the minus strand of NW_026096056.1, from coordinate 181,953 downwards.
CCAACCAGAACACTAAGAAATTGTTAAAGTAAGGTGCAGTGTTTACAAATAGCATCAAAGGTTTTTTTTAAGTGATTTCATCTGAGTTAGCCAGTTCAATGGGATAAACCCAATTATTTTTTGTTATTATAAATGCAAATTGTACAGGGTGTTCCACAAAAATAATACAAATGAAATAACTTTGGTTCTAGTGAATATTTTTAAGATTTGTTTTTATAAATTAATTTATACTCATTTGCACTATAAGCACCACGTTTTTTATTGCACTTAACTATTTTACTTTTTTTATTATTTTTTTTTTATGTTACATTAATTTCATTAAGAATAGTTTTCTGAACATTTTGACTGGTCGATAACCAGATTTGGATACTTATATTTTAAGTTACTAAAGGTTAAAGGGCATAGGATGGCAGGTGGAGTGCATTAGAGTGTAACGATCATATTTCACTTGACCGTTACTTCGCGTCCCAAACCAACTGACACAGCACCCCCGACTATAGGTAGGGGAACGGTCGCACACACAGGACAATGCACGTCGCGTATCATCTAATTAACCAGTTGACTTTACCATCACGGACCGCCAATATCCTCGACCTTGCGCTCTATATTTTTGCCGTTTTACTACAAGCCGCCCATCCGACTATCTTTTGTGTGCGTCCGCTTCAACTCCGCTTTGACCAACCATTTCATCGTCCAACCCAGGTCAGAGTGTATATATATATATATATATTGTATAATTTTGTATTTTATTTAGAAACCCTAATTTAGAATAAAACATCTTGTAGCCTGCAGCTGAGAGTTAGATTATTTAACAGTGTGACCGCCCGTTCTAGCTCCTCGGGCGATATATTAAGTTAATAAGGGAGACTTTAAGGCCAATTAGACGTAGACAACGGCCTAGCCAACCGTTTTCCCGTGGGGATCCGTCTATTTTAGCTTTATCGACGGCCACTTTGCCTAGTCTAGCCAGCTAGACAAGGAGGTCCGTTACAACTTGGTGGAGGCGCCGATTGCCGTTAGTTTTATTTTTTACCTTGGGGGAGAACCCATTTTGCAAGTGAATAAACTACGGCCACGACCCCATATAACTGCACTGATTAATTTATTCGCTCTCAGTTTGTGTTAAGGTGTTTTATTTTACGGTACAAATTGCTCTGGAATTTTAAAGGATATTTTATTTAACTTAAATTGCATTATTTTTATTTAATTAAAAATTAATTATGAGTATCACTCCGCAATGCTTTTCCGGTCGAATGACCGAAGATATTATTGGGTATTTTAAAGATTACGAACGAATTTCGGCAGCAAATACCTGGACTGACGGGCAAAAAGTAGTTATGTTTCCGCTGTACCTTAGAGAGGAAGCGAAGATTTTGTTTGAGAAGATAGAGGATGAAACTAATACCTTAACTTGGTCTATTTTAAAAAAGGTGTTCACGGAATACTATAATTCCGAGAAACAACGAGCGCTTTTAAGAGAAAATTTAAATAGGAGAAAGAAACGGCCGGAGGAAACACTACAGGGTTACATTTTGAAAGTACTGGGAGAGTGTAAACGAGTGGATGAGAAAATGAGTCAGAAGGAGATAAGTAAGATAATTAGGAAGGGGTTACCTCAGGATATATATTGGAGGATATATGCAATGGACAACTCTACGGTTGATAAGGTAATATCAAATATTAGGTCATATGAGGCGGACATGGCAGCAATTAATAATAATGGATGCGAAATAGAATTATTGAGGAGAGAGATTGAGATACTTTAAGTTAGCAAACATAATGATATTAGTGATGAGGTAAGACTATTGAGAGAAGAGCTTGAGGAACTTAAAGCTAACATAAATAATAGACCGTTTAAAAGTAATGGTAATTTGAGAAGAAATTTTAATAATTATAGAAATAATGGCAGTAAATTTAATGGTAACGGTGAAGGTAAACATTTTAACAAGCGCGATAATAATAATGATTATAGGAATAGAAGTTATCATAATGACGACGCCGCATCCGATAGCAGATATGGACGAAATAGACCTAGGAGTAATTCTGATTATGGTAGAAGTGAGGAAGACGATTTTGATAACCATAGTGAAAACGATTACAACGCGCGTTTTAGGAATAATGATAGACAAGAGAGTAAAAATTATAATACTCCACCCCGAGTAGAAAACATGGGTAGCTGTGTAATTAATAATGCAGATTATAAAGGGAATAATCCAGTAATCATAGGTGTTTTAGATAATGTATCACATCATTTTACTGTTGACTCAGGCGCGACTACTAGCGTTATTAACGAAAATATGCTTCCCAAAAATCATGTAATTAGTTCTTACGGGAAGACAAAATTATATACAGCCAATGGTTCAAAATTAGATTTAGTTGGCAGGTCAACTATTAAAGTATATTTTAATAATATTCCTGTAAAAATACAATGCGCGGTCGTACGAAATTTGAATTGTAATAGTCTTCTTGGAGTTGATTTTCTAATTAAATATAAGGGCGTAGTTAACTTTGTTAAGTCAAAAATACAGCTTAACGTGAATAATAAGGAAATACACATCGATTTTTTTAAAAATGATAATAATGGAATTAATATAAATAGGGTTGAAGATAATAACAACAATTGTTATTATATGGCTAATAAGAATGTGAATAATAAAAATAGTAGGACTAGCCAGAATACTAGGATTAATAATGGTAAAAGGAATTTTAAGAATTGTGTGCATAGTAATCATAGCGCTAATAAGAATATTAATTTGGGTAACTTTAATTATTATAAATATTATAGACACCCCCGTGGGTTAAATAATAATCATTCTAGGGCTCTATTCAATGGTAAAAATAGGACAACCCATAATTATTATAATGGAACTAGAAATAGGAAGTTTGAATATAACTGTAATAGTTCTACTTTTAATGATCAATCTAGAAAGGGTATTAGCAATAGACAGAGACCCAATTATACTAGCAGACCATTTATCACTAACCAGCAACATAACATAGGTAACTTTGACCATAACCTAGGAACTCAAAATTATGTTGAAACTCCAATTCCTCTGTTTTCCTCTGTCTCTTGATGGAAATTCCAAGAGGCAGTATAAGGAAAAGGAAAAATAAATTTCTATTTTTCTTTTGTAAAAGTATAATTTTTTGTTTTTTTTTGGGGGGGGGATCATACATATAATTATATTATGCGCGAATATATAAATTATTTACTTCTGTTAGGTAGCGTCTTTAAAAATATAAATATAAATTGTAATTCACATTTCTCACGGTGCGATTACTAGGAATACATCTAGCAAAAAAAAAACACATATTTCCTTGGAGGCAGACAACTGCCGTTGAAGGTTTTATAATTTCAAACTAACTGCTATCCCGTAATTATAAACGTTCGATTGTAAGGCAATGCCTTTTTCTGTTATTGCGTTGTCAGAAATGAATCATGGACATGTCCGAGTCTTATTTTCTGACAATCCTTGGACACCAATTCCCGACTCGCACTTTATCCTATTATTTGAATTTGACACGATTATAAAATATTATAATACGATTCCTTGACCGTTATAACAGAAATTTAAAACAACGTATTTAAAAGTGATGATCATGATTTTAACGGAGAACAATAATGTAACATGTACAATCTCAGACGGTACCCGAGACGATATATACACATACACACGCACACAGCCGTATGTGCCGGTGATCGCAATGTTTTGCTGACGCCGTAATTTCTGGGACAATTTTTATTATAATATTACGTTAGAAGGTTTTAATATTATTTTTCATAACAGTAAATAAATAAGTGATTTTTTTTTTTTTTTTTCTCGAGACAAGGTAAATTATATTATCAAAATATAAAAGAGTAAATATTATCGGTCTGTGCCGTGCAATTATGCAAACGTGTAAAAATAATTATCTTTATATTTTGCCCCGTAAATATAAATAAGCAATTAGGATCGGAACGTCATTTATGTATTACTGTAATTTCCAGAAGTAGGTCATTTTAGTCGCGACCCCTATTTGTCAGCCTAGGATAATATGAACTAGATCAATTTTTTTTTTCCAACTATATTAGAATTTAATATTCACTTACTACTTCTGCCGTACGCCTATTGCTAAGTCATCAATACTACCGAATTATTTGCCGATTTTATTTACATCATCGTTTTTGCCGACGCGTACTAAATAGTACCTATTTGCCGTTTGTTTCATCTTTAGTCGCACGTTGCCGCCCGCAGCCAAGGAGGCGATCATATTCGGCCGCACGTTGCCGCTTTTAAGATAATCAATTTGAATTTGATTTTGTATGTTTTTATTTGCCAATTGCCGTTTTTGCCATGGCCATAGATCACCGCAATTTTAAATTGCCGCATACCTATTGTTGCCGATATTGCCGCCTAAGTGCCGCATTTTAACCGCAAAGTTCAATATTTTATTGATTTATTTTGCCGTTGGTCTGGAGACCAACATTTTTACCACACCATATAACACATATCTTTGAATTTCGAATGTCGATCATATGGGTAGTTTAAGAGAAAGGAGTAGCTAACCTTTATTTTATACGTCTGGATCGAATTTTTGAATTTTAAATATTTTGGTTGTTAATACGCGAATGTCATCAGCGATTTTGGTAGTGAATAAATACATATTTCCGGTTGGTTACCGTTGAGTTTTATATTTTATTTATACGGCTGTTTGTCTGTGCGTTTGTTCAGATTGACTGTTATATTATTATTTGGCAAATATTTTCCCGGCTAACCCCCGGTGACCGTCCGGTTTTACCGTTGACATGTTTTTTACACGGCACTGTCTCTGACGATCTCAGATTGACTTATTTTACTTGTTGAATAATATTTTATTATTTTTATCAACCAATGGACGACTATTATGTCAGATCACGAGTTGTCATTACATTATGCGGCGTATTAATTTTACGGCTTTATAAAATAATTTCGGATTAGTTAATGAAATAATGACTGATATTTTACACGGCGTTTCGTTTTCGATTAACTGTTTTTGACTACGTTCACATTAAATCGGATTTTAACGAATTAATTTTATTGACACAAGGTGTGCAGATGCAACCAATATTTTCTTTTTACGGCGATTTTATTTTTATATGCATAATTTTGCGCATGCTGATTTTCGTAACTATATGAAATTATTTTGAAATAGTTTCGTTTATTTATTGTTTATTTTAATAAAAATATTTTATTTTTCTTATGAGAACACTTACAATTTTAAAGGGTACTTACGTTAAATGACGTCCGAGTTGCTTGTATTATCAAACCCAAAATGTCTGACCACATAATTGATTCTGTTCTTATTTAAATGTTAATTTTCCAAAGCAATGTGTATTTAGGGGCTATATAAAATTATTTATCAATTAATTATACTGTATTTCATTAAGTATATATATATATATATATGTATGTCTTATTAAGTCGACTTTTATATTAAGTTTTAGGCGCAGCGGTACGGTGGTCAACTTTTAAAACTGTCTTTTTAAAGACAACCTGTTTGTTAATAATGCCTTTGTTTTACATATTTCTATTATATACATATATATTGACCGATTGTTATAGTTAAAATAAATCAATTCCTAGACATACGATACGCCAAAGGCGCAAGATTACCCGACGTCAAAATATTTTTTGTAATTTTTTTTGTATCGTATGTGTAATGTTTGTATACATTTTAGAAGAAAAAAAACCGCGTAACGACCTGGGGACGGACATAATTACTTTCTTTAATTTAAATTGTTTACGGAAAACTACCCTACAATTAATCAAAATACACCTGAAGTTGCGTGCATTCTTTAACTTAAGTGTATATTGTAAATGGTCTGGTTTTTTATGCAGCTTTTTCCCCAGAGCCATTAAGTTAACTTAAATTCTATTAATTTGTGATTACACATCATTTTATTTTATAAATATTATTCACCGGATGCACGCCCACATTGTTTGTGACCCAACAGATTTTAACTTAATAATGACGAAATTTTTAAATGTGGATTATTGTTAAATTTTAAGAACACTGTTTTTGGGGAGGACTTTGCGAAGACCTGGTGTTCCGTTTTTGCCCCGAGCTTATGCCAAGAAAGCGACGATAGGGTGGGCCATTTTCCGATGCAGAGGGAATGCAACAATGATGTGGCCCTAGACTGAGAGGGATGTCCTTCCAGCACTTAGAAGTCACCAGAAGTCCACCAAAAAAAAAAAACAAGTGTTCTTTCCCCCACTTAGTTTTAAGGGTTCACCTTTATCTTCAGGAATTTTTGTACCACCATTTCGTTTCTTTTGCTTTTCAACCTTTTTTTGACAACCCTTAACTTTATACCACTAGGTCCGAGGTCGGACCTCTACGGGGGAGGGGCAGCTGTAACGATCATATTTCACTTGACCGTTACTTCGCGTCCCAAACCAACTGACACAGCACCCCCGACTATAGGTAGGGGAACGGTCGCACACACAGGACAATGCACGTCGCGTATCATCTAATTAACCAGTTGACTTTACCATCACGGACCGCCAATATCCTCGACCTTGCGCTCTATATTTTTGCCGTTTTACTACAAGCCGCCCATCCGACTATCTTTTGTGTGCGTCCGTTTCAACTCCGCTTTGACCAACCATTTCATCGTCCAACCCAGGTCAGAGTGTATATATATATATATATATATTGTATAACTTTGTATTTTATTTAGAAACCCTAATTTAGAATAAAACATCTTGTAGCCTGCAGCTGAGAGTTAGATTATTTAACAGTGTGACCGCCCGTTCTAGCTCCCCGGGCGATATATTAAGTTAATAAGGGAGACTTTAAGGCCAATTAGACGTAGACAACGGCCTAGCCAACCGTTTTCCCGTGGGGATCCGTCTATTTTAGCTTTATCGACGGCCACTTTGCCTAGTCTAGCCAGCTAGACAAGTAGGTCCGTTACAAGAGTAAGCTAGTAGAGCTATTTTTATTTGCGCGCATTACTCTACTGCACTCCCCCTCCCATCATAAACTTAAAGCTTAAACAATTTTAAAAGTAAGTATCCAAAACTGGTTGTCGATAAGTCAAAATTTTCAGCCAATTATTCTTAATAAAATGGCTATTTTAAATTTAATAAAATTAGTGTAACAAGAAATATAAAGAAAGTGTGAAGAAAATAATTTTTAAAAAGTAAAATAGTTAAATGCAATAAAAAAACGTGGCTCTTATAGCGCAAATGAGTATAAATTAATTTAAAAAATCAAAATCTTAAATATATTCACTAGAATAAAAGTCATTTCCATTTGTCTTGACAATATATGTATTTTAGCTTCGATGCAGAGCGGCGAAGATACTGATTTTACTCTGATGTGGGCTTTTTTTTATCTGTATACACTGTAACTTTTTTAATACTTGACCAATTACAAACACAGTGTACCAGATGTGAGAAACGAACAGACGCTAAAATCTGTCGGTTGGTAACATTGACCCATTTTGGGTAAGGTTAGGACCCAACGGTCGGTATCATAATATTGTGTTTACTAGTAGGGAGATTGTAAACGAATTGGTTCAGATGGCCATTGAGTTTAGAGTGGAACCTTGCATAGTAGATTATGGCAGTTTAGTAAACTGTTTTGGCATTTAAGTCTGAACACCTACTTCGATTAATACAAACGCGACTATTTATGTATTATAAAAATTAAAATAATAATAATAATTCAACTTATTAAAATACTACGGCTCTTTTAAATTATATCATAAACTTCAAAGTCCAATCGAATTCTATTTTACTAAAAAATAAAAAATAGATTATCATAAATGTCTAAATTTATTATTCATACAAGTTGCTATAAGATGTTGCAAAATCACCCCCCTCTAAAATCATTTTACCGAAAAGGAGAAAATTACAATGACCTTGAAATAACATTGCATTACAAAAAAAACCAAAAACAATTCATGTAAATGGTTTTTTTTTATTATTTTAGAAAATCGTCAATAAGTTGGGTTGGCCATGTATTTCTTAAGACATTGAATTTGTCGATTCGTATATTTCAATTATTGTAAACAGTGGAAATGGGAACGCATATCGAACAACCCGAGTGTTTTTCTATAGTAAAAAAAATTTTGTTTTCGAGTTAACGCTTAGGCGAGAATTCGATAAATAATACTTCAATAGAAAATCGTACTTATAAATCTTTATTTACTTTTGAACTAGGTATAATTTTTGAAACACATGATCCTATTTGCGAAATTATACAAAATCCTCACTCTCTAACAATTATTAAAATAATTTATACACCTATGCAATGGTCTTATCATTCATGACTTATTGGTTTGTATAGGCCTAAAACGGAACCCCTAATTTGTTGAAAATTGTCCACCATCTTTTATGGTCTATGCCGATTTAAATATTTTCAAATTGAGCGGAACACGAAGCAGCAATGGGTATTTTAAAATTGATAAAAAAAATTGTATTGATCTCAAACCGAATATTTTCGTCATAGTTTGAAGATGGAATGAGTACGCTTTAGAATAATTGCAATTTTGTAGTATTTTATTTTTTGAAAACATTTTTGGTTATAATATTTTACAATATTATAAAATACTAAACATTAACCTTTTTTCTTATTATTTTCCATAAGCTTATCAACTTTTAAAAACTTAAATAGTATAGTGTGTACATATTTAATTTACTATTTAAACTGAGAATTATTTTCTGAATAGTGTACCGGCCGATAACCAGTTTTGGCTAAATACTTTGGGATTTATTAAACATTAAAATTTAGGACGGGATAAAGTGTGGAGTGAAATATTATTTTTTCTGCTGGCACTTCGCTTCTGTAAAAGTAGAAAAGGTAAATGTTTAGTAATAGTTTTATAACATTGTAAAATAACACCAACTTAAGTGTCTCCAATTATTATAAAAGCTACAAAAATGTTATTATTTTAAGAGAAAACTGGTGTCCTGTCCTTAATGAATCAATCAATTTTCTAGTGTATTTCGAATTATCGAAAATATTAGAATAATATGTTTTTGTAATATATACTCGAAGGTACACGTGTATTAATATTGGGTGTTTGCTTTACAACGATTTATCATTTTGTTTTCTTTATCGATGTGCAAAATGTAGTCATAAGAAACAAATTTAGAAAAATAACGACCGGAAAGACATAAACTTTTCCTGTAGGTCTAAAAAGTTCTTTTAGTTCCTGGCGTGCAAATTGTAAAATTTTAATCTAAATTTCCTTTTTTTATGTAATGGTATATCAGATCAAAATAATTGTCCTTATCATAGTTTAATAAGTAGAAGAAAAAAAAAGGTTAAGGGAACAAATGCCCTCGTGTTCGGCCAGACATGAATTGACGTTTAACCCAAACAACGTTTTTGTAATAAATTTCTTGGATTTTTCGGTTAAAAAAAATATAATACTGCTACAGTTTTTTTTACTTAAGCATAATAAATCAAGACTGTCTCATTTCGATTCGAGGCGTTTTAACTTCGAACTTGATAATAATTCTTAACCAGATGACACCGGTGATATAATAACAAACTGCCACATTTTGTCTTGTAGCAATATATTAATAATCTAAAAAGAAAAACAAAATTGCCACATACCTCATTACGGCTTATAAAATATTAAAAATGATAAACTGGCATACAAACAAATTTGGCAGTTTGGTTTGTTAAAACCTATTGCTAAATAGCCGTAACCTCAAATTGTGGTGTCTGGCTGAGATTTCACTAAGTAGCTTGAAAATAAAATAACAAGTACCGGGTAACAAAAAAGTAATTGAAAAGTATTAAAATTAAAGCTTTCAAAGTAACAGTATTTGGTTTATTTGATTATCAAACCGCAATAAATAAAATTTAGGACAAAGTGATACTATATTTAGTTCTTTTTATATTTTCAAAATTTTTTATTAAATTCCTCCTGTTTTTCCAGAAACTCGCAGAAAATAATAACGGTAATAAATATCCAGTTATTGTCTGATAAATATGAATATAATTTTTAGACAGGTTTAAAAAATTTGTGTTTTTGCCTGCACAAGAAAAGTGGGTATATCTCTGTGAAAACAAGTATTATTTGGCTACTCGCAATTGTATACTTCATTATCTATTTAAATAACACTACAAAATGGACTATTTTTTTTAAATTAAGCATTACTTAGTGCATTTTTAAGACACGTGGCTCTAACTACTGGTGATTAGAAGCATATGAAATAACTTTCGAGATTATAGCTATAGTTAAGTTTTGACTAATTAAAAAAAAAAGTTGTCATTCCTTAGAATTTAGGGGGAATTTCGTTTTTATGGTTGTAAGTTTGTAGATTGCAATAAGTAAGGGTCAACTGCTGGTATCTGAAATATGTTTACATTATGATGTAGTTTTTTTTTGTGTCTGTATTGTAACTTTTTTAATACTGGATCAATTCCTTCGAGTAGCAACTCTATAAATCGCAATTGTTATCTAGTTGGCAATTTTAAGGGAATACAAATTGAAAAAATTCACTTCTTTACAGTTAAAATTAAAAAAAATATTATACTAGTTTTTAAGTTTCAACTTTTACTGGCTATAATTTCGAAAAAAATGGTCGAATCAAGGTGAAATTTCTAGAGAGGAATATTTTCTTCAGATTTAAATTTAAGTGAGACCCATTTACAACCCCTTGCGGCGGGATATAACTTGTTTTTTGGGTTTTTAGGACCTTTTAGTTGGAAATTTGTCTGGAATTAGAACTATTATGTACACATAACATGTTAAACCTTAAAAAAAAAAAAAAATTAACCAATCATTCCAATATTTATATGGATACTCCTTAAAGTGGCCCCAAGTGCTCAAGTACCAGTTAAAGGTTTTAATCAATTTTTTAAAAAGTAAATTTATAACATTCAATTGTTCGGCCCAACTCGAGTGCCGACCCAAATTGTAATGGATTTTTCCTTTGAGAATATCTGTCGATAGCCATACTTAAGCTTAGTATATCCGATTCGATAACATTTTCAAGTTTAGACGATTTGCTATGACCTTCGAATTTTCTATGTTAAAAGTAACACTACGATGTGCACACAAAAAAAAATAAGAAATTCCAATATTGACAATTTTATATACTGTTTTTGTCGTTCGATCGACGTATTTTCTGCTTAAAGAATATGAAATATTGTCGATGGCAAAAATAATGACTAAAACATTGTCATGTGTGCACAAGTGTATGTTTTTTGAAAATATTTTCGATTTATTGTAACCTTAGCATTTTCTATATAAAAAATTTCATCAACAAAATCGCACAAGGAAAACCCTGAAATTTCAACAACCCTCCCTCCTCCTGGGAAAAAGGCTGAAAGTTTTTAAAAAAATGGGTTGGCGTAATTTTAAGATTTAACAACTACCAAGTGAAACTAATTCCAAATTTGTGTGGAATTTTAACCGTTTCCAATAGAAAAGCTAGAATTTTTTTCTTTATTTCACTTTTCCAAGCAAAGTTTTAAGGATTTAGGTCGGAGAAATTAGACCTAAGGTGACATAATATACTTAAGGGGACCAGTTACAATTATTCCAGAACTATAATAATTGAATGTCTTAAATCAATAAACTGCAAAAATAGATTTTTTTTTCTACGCCCAATCTTCACTACTTTCGCATATTAATTACACAAAATAACAATTATTAGTTTTTGTGCCATAAAAGTTGTATAAAATCACCTGCTATAAAATATAGTTTATAAGCATATAGCTAACAATTATTGTAATATATTGAAGCTAATAGTTCTAAACTCCTAAACTTGATACCTTTTACTTGCTTTTCTATATTGTTCCAGACATTAAACAGGTTCGAAAGTTTGTGTATTAAAAAAGAGTAAGTGGCGCAACCAAGTGGGGGTCCTCGTGTCCAGACCCCCCCCCCCCTTGAGTTTTTTTTTAAGTGGAAAATTGGCTAAAGTAATTTTAGTTATTGTCTAATTATATGTTACAGTTAACAATATTTATTCATTTTGGCAATATAATAATTTTGTTTTGGCCTGCTTTGCGGCAGATAACAAATCGTTATCACATACTGTCATTTTTTTATAATACACATGGACCTTATACCTAAACACCGGACATTGGACACCCCCCCCCCCCAGAGACATTTCTGGTTGCTCTACTGAAAAAAGTAATAAAGTAATGTTCTAAAAAGACTGTTTTTTAGCCTCGATGCAAAGCGACGAAGGTATTGGTTTTACTCTGATGTGGACTTTTTTTTTATCTGACCAATTCCTTCGAGTAGCAACTCTATAAATTACAAATTTTATCTAGTCAGATCGAAATGAAATTTACTAGGAATATTTATTTGGTATACCCGCACACGTCAGTTATATCAAATTAGAATTATACCCATTTCCCACTCCCCTAGGGGGGTACAAGTTTTTTTGTTTTTTGGGGTTTTTAGTCGTAATTTTAAGCTCTTTGGATTGAAAATTTGCCAGTAGTTAGAACTCCTATGTATCCATAACATATTAAACGGGAAAAAAATTCGGCAATACAGTTTTTCTTTTATTTTCGGAAAACTGTGTTTTCGCAAATTGCGTATATTTTAACAAAAACGCCTAAAATCTTTAAAAAAAATTTATCAATTTTTTTTATCTTTATACACTGTAACTTTTTTAATACTTGACCAATTACAAACACGGTGTACCAGATGTGAGAAACGAACAGACTCTAAAAACTGTCGGTTGGTAACGTCGACCTGTGTTAGGTTAGGCGAGGACCCAATGGTCGTATCATAATATTGTATTTATTACATAATATCACAGATGACTAAATCGTGTAACTGATTACAGTAGATACACGATTAAGAATAGAACTATAATATACCTAGTGAAACCAAAGACTGGTTTGTAATGGAATAAATAATTCTTGTGTTTTTTGACAAACTATGTGGATAGAAATAATAGGATTACAACCGTTTTTCCCCTTCGCCGTGAACATTAAACTAAATTTTTAATTTTTTTTTACATTTTTTAGCTAAAAAAATAGTAAATTTATATTAACTGGGTACATTTTACCTTCTGTTTGATATAATTTTTTTTATCAAGATAGTTTTTTAAAACAAATATATCTATTTATCGTTGATAATAACATCCCCTCTCCACAACCTCTTAATAGGTCTTGCTACCAGATGGTTAGTGGTCTGCCGCAAATATAATAAAACATAATTGTCTTGTTTAAAATGACACATAAATATAAAAATAAGAATTTTACTGAAAGAAAATAGCTAATTTGGTTTGGGGGGCTATTGCTCTCCCACCTCTAAGTCCGCCTATGTATATAGTTTGAACACCTAACAGAGGAAGAAGTGAGAGGAGGAATCGATTCGGTTATGGGGGAGGGGGGAGGCAAACGTATGCCAATGGAAGTAGTAACCACAAGTTCATTTACTATGCTGCAAAAACAATTATAAAAATCAGCCTTTTTAGCAGTTTTTTACGATTTTGAGAAATGTTGTACTTTTTCAAAACTTTGTATCTCAATACCTATGCAGTCAAAAAAAAAAGGTTTATATTAAAAATTGTAGGAAATTTAGTCTTCTAAAATGCACTAATTCAATATTATAAGCTAAAATTAACCGTTTTCGAAATATATTGAGAAAAACCAAAAAAATTGCAAACATTTTGAGGTTTACCCTCTCCCCATAATTCCACAGGGTTTTTTTGTTGGATAAATTGGGTGAAGCACTACTGGACACCCATAAACAGTTTTCCAAAGTTTCATTAAAGTCGGAATTTTTCCAAGGTACTAAGTACTTGTCGACTGGACTATATACTATTATTAAAAAAACACAATTTTTTAAATCTCCATAAAAGGTTATTGTTAAATAACAGGCAACAGCCGACAGCTATTTATTCAATTTTATCACTTTTATTTATAATAATTCCTGTATACCTGCCCTCTCCGTCCCCTCGTTGCTTTGATTCTATTATGCCTATATTCTACTGTACTAGACCTTTTATATAAAATCACTTTCAATCATTAAATTGATGTTCTGTATTTGTAAATACAGAACATCAATTTAATACTTTATAACTTTGCTGGTTTATACTGTGCTTGGTTTCGACTGTACTGGCTTGAAAATACTAACTACCGATTTGCATCGAAGCGTTTTTTCGAAAGTGATTTCATCACTTTCAGATTTAAAAATTCCTGTAAACCTGTGACCACCCCATCCCCACTATGCCCCGACCCAACTATGCTTCGTCCCCACTATGCCCCGACCCCACTGTACTGATTTTTTTATTTAGGTTTGGATAAACCTAGACGCTACTTTTGTAAGGTGTTATGAAAACGGTTTCAAAAATTATTCACTACACCTTGCAGTATACATCAAGCAAATGATGAAAAAATGAAAACTCTTTGATAGAATTTTCTCCAAAAAGTGAATAACGCAATACTTCAGTTTTGGTAAAAAAAATATAAAAGAAAACCGTTCGCTCAAAAACGTTGTTTGAGAACGCTGTCAAGACCCGATATTTTTTACAACTGTTTTTTTTTAACTAGTAATAAAAAATATTTAATACTGTCTTTTTCACTATAAAACTTTTGGCTCATTAGCTAATATGCCTTTTTAGTTTTAAAAGTAATTATAATTTTTAGAGTTTGATAGAATTACTTACTGAAATTGTTGAGCTGCTAGAATTTCTTAGACAATAATCGACTTGATCAGCTTATGAAACTATATTTTATTCTTGCAACTTATGGATGGGCTTGTATTTAGACCGAAAAATCAGAAAAATAGGGTTTTTCATAGTGTAACTATGCTCATTTATTTCCACATGTGGTTCATTTTTTTTTTTTTTTTATGATTCATGGTGTGCCTACATACATTAAATTTCGATTCGGAGTTTAGGCTATGTTTTTTTAGGTTTTACAATCACCCATGTACCTAAAGTTTACATTGTTTTCAGTTGAAATTTATTTTGGCTCAACTATTGACTATGCCGAAATTTCGAAATGAAAAACACTAAAATACATTATTGGACGAAATAGTATTTTTTTTTTTATTATATTATATCATGCTGTTATGACATATGTTTCAACGGTTACGAATATTCAAATTTGAAACCACTTTAACCATATTGAAGTAGTAAAATTTGAATAACGTACATTTTATGATGAATATTAGTTAAAAAATGACTTATTATTTTCAGCAAAGCTATAATTGAGATAAGAGATTTAATAGTACCGGCCAGACCTTTGAATTATTAAATGGTCCCGAATTAATTAATCGACGGCATATCGGATGGGTTTGGATCATATTAGCGTAATTTTAAGTAAATTACAGTCTCTTTTTTTAACAGCTTTTATTAGAATAAAATATTAAGCTCAACGAAAAAAATTTGAAAATAAACTATAGATACAATTTGGATTTAGAAAAACATAATATAACAAAATTAAAATCATAGACCGGCGTTCAGAAGGAAGGGGAAATAGAGTATAAATAACAGAAATAGAAAGGTAGTTAAGGACAGTTTTGGGAGAAAGATAAACTAGAAAGGTTATCATGGGAAGTTAGGAAGTTGAAAAAACGGTTCTGTTGCAAGACAGAGCAGGGCAATCGAGATGATAGTGAGAGAAGTCGCCGGTGACTTCCACGTCATGCAAAATACAAAGAGAAGATGAAAAATTACTGTCTTTAAAGCGCTTTTATCAGTACCTATTTATATTTTTACCTTATAAAATATAGTACCAGCGGCGTTATGAATTCCCAGCGTTTTTTTTTTTAAATAGATTTTATCGTCTACCCATTGTTTTTGTTTTAGTTTAAACTGAGTTTTGTTTTAGATTTCTCAATGAGTTTTAGTGACTGTAATAACTGATAACGCTATTGCTTTAAAATCTTCCGTTTTTTTTTCTTCCAGTCCTAATTATTTGTGTCACAATTGTTACTATTTAAATCGTTTTCTTAAACACTATCGATATTTTTGAACTTATGGTATTTGCACTGTATTGAGATCGAGATCGAGCAAAACTTGTAGATATCTGAAATTTTGTAATTAGATTAATGATGGATAATTAAACGGCACACATATACAGCAAAATATTACAGTTATAATAACATAAATATTTGCATTGATTTCAATGATATATTATCTAGAAAATTCATTATGATAATATTTATAGTGAAAACAAAAAATGTACTACCAAACCCTGTTTAGCAACAAATAATAATATATTTAATTAACAACTACTCTTGGAAAAAATGCGTGTGTACCAACTATTTAAAAAAAATGGTAGTCAATACTTGTTTTTATGAAAAACATGTAAACTAAAATATAAATAATCATACAAAAGCTATAATTTAATTTATAATCATTAAAGTATAGTATTCAATTTTTATCTATGTTGCTGCAATTGGTTTTGAGGTGCCTATAAAATTCCTACGTGTGGTCATGAATAAAATTTTACTATTTTTTTTTTTATATTCATTGCCCTTTAAAAATATTCAATGGATTTATCGTTTTGTTACTTTTCTAAATAATCGTATTTACTTTCTAAATGGAAATGTATTGAAAACTCGTTTGAAGTTGTGTTATTTATTGAAATAAGAATAACATATCTTTTGTGTTTATTTTATTTATTTTCATGTTTATTGTACGGCTTGTTCATACAGTTACCCGTTAGTCAAAAACACCCATGCACTAAATAAGAAATATATCCAAAACAAAAACAACATTGACCTAGTTACATTATTTTAAGTGTCTAAAATAAAAAATAAAAAAAAAACATTTATAATTTCTATTTAATAGATTTATAGCTGTTCTTCCATCTAATTTTCTAAAAATGCTAATAACTCTTGATGCCGATCAGTCTTTTTTTTCTGGGTATTCTTAAAACTCCTAATAAATATTTAAAAAATATACCTATAATATTTTATTTTATTTTTCTAAGTACAACTATTTTTTCTATTAATTATAGAACAATATTAACGAGTGGAACGATATTTTTCAAACAGGTACAGAAATCTCTAAACAGGGGTCAAATTAAGATGTCCAGTTGACAATATGTTAGGTTTTATTTTACACTCTGAATTTTCGTTGCATGAAATTCACTAGTATACCTTAAAGTATGTAAACAACACACAACTGGTAAGGTAGGGTGTTTAGGTAATATTTTTGTGGCTTCTTATTTACCTTGAATTCGTGTCGATATGAAATAAAGTATTATGTGTAATAATGGTAGTTCAAAAAATACATAATAATGTGGCCAGATTTTGCTTACTATTAAATGCATCACTATAAAAAATGCCTTGATGTATTGTGTGTGTAAATGTACACAATTATTGTTCATTGTTTTTATCGTATCGAACAACAAATGAGTAACAACCCACAGAAAATCACTTCTCTAAACCAATACACAACCACAAAAACAATTTTACAAACCTAGCATTTAGTACACAATAATGTGTTGGAAAATAATTAGAAATCAACACGCTTTTCAATTTACAACAAATTGTAGCTCATTACAAACAGCTTGTGAAGAAAAAACAAAGTAGAAATTTAAAAAGAATACAAATTGTTGCTAAGTTTGTCTTTAGTCATGCAGATCTTTAATACTAATAAACGGATATTGTTATTTAAAGTCTTGTTAGAATCACCTTAGCATGAAAAACTTACAATTGTAGTGAAGAATTTTAGAACTTTATCAGATATAATCCATTCACAACACATCCTTGAAATGTGTAACATTAATAAATAAGTAAATAAAAAGTTGAAATGTCTACAAAAAAATAATTTTTTTATACATATAGATATATCTATATAAACAGGGTGATCCAGCTAACGTAAGACACTCATTTTATGAATATTTTTCAAATTTTTTTTTCCTAACCTTTTAGGTACATATTTTACTACCTTTTTCAATGTTTAGAAAATGTTTATCTTCAACCCTACGTTAAAGAAGTACCACGGGATAGTCGAGCTACCAGTAACCATATAGGTCCAAACTAAGCACAGTATAAATCAGCATAGTAAGAAAGAATTAAAGTGAGGTGCAGTATGTAAAAATTAGCATCAAAGAATTTATTTGAATGTGATTTTATCCGAGAGGACTTGTACAATAGGGTCGAGGCATAATGGAATCAAAGCATAGAGGGGACGGAGAGGTCAATGGTCTTCAGGAATTGTTATTAGTAAGTTTAAAACATTTTTCTGGATTTTTGTGTAGAAGACTTCAAAAATGGTCAAATTATATGTTTTTGGGGTCGGCGATTGCGAATTTAATATAAATTTTCAGTTTTACTTAGTCAAAAAAAAAACTGAACTAAAATGAAAAATAATTGAATTATATTACTAAAATACTAACGGCTCTCTTCCATGACCGTGCTCGCTATTTTCCATGAATTTTGCTGTTATCGCTCTCATTACTAAATCGACTATGCTATCGCTGTTGAATAAACGCGGCCGACGCACGGCGACGTATTATGTTACCTACTACTATTACTGTTAATACTGCCGCCGACGGCGAGGAATAATGTTATCACTGTTTTAATACGACCGACTTATAATGTTACCACTGTTAACACGGCCAACGGCGTACTGTCAGTAATATTGATCGTGTCAGTACTATTGATCGTGTTAGTAATATTGATCGTCTAGAGTTACGGACGTTTGTAAAACATAAACGTTCGGGAAACAGTTTAAGAAGCACGGGAATGCTTATCGATTGTATCTGGGTTAATGGTGCTGTTGGTAGAGCGTATGGTTACTTCATAGCTGTCCCGGGTTCCAATCCTTCCAACACCTATATTTTTTTTTCTTCATTTTCATTTCATTTTATTTGATTTTATTGACTTAATATAAACCCGCGAGCTTCTCTTAAACTGTAGCCTGCAAACCTAGGATATTTTTAGTTTAGTGGATTTATACATTGTAAGCAAGGACGTCGTATAATTTTAATTTTTAACCGACTAACCTCTAGACATTCAAATTTATTAATTTAAACCATTTTTCACTTTAATCGTTAAGCAGCACCGGACACTAGCTTTATAACCGACTAATTTCTAGACATTCAGATTGAATTTAAACCATTTTTCACTTTAATCGTTAAGCAGCATCGGACACTCGCTTTATTAGCAGATCCATTTCTTTTTCAAAAAATATATCTGCTCCATTCGCCATGAGCGTGTTCGGCGTAGCCGGACACAGTACTCAGAATCTGTGACCTATCCGGTCGCCTGCCAGCTACCGTCCCTGCCAGCTACTAGTTAACACCTAAAACAGGTAGGTGAGTTTAAAGGTTAATAAAGTCATTCTATATAAAAGTTCATAAAAATGTTGTGAAATTGATTTGATAAAACTGTTTTAAGATTTAAGGTGTTTATGTTAAAATATACAATATCTGCGAAAAATAGTTTCCAGCAATAAAAGAAAAACTGTAAGCCCGAATTTTTTCTTCGTTTAATAAATTATGGATACATAAAAATTTTAAATTCTCACTAATTTTCAATTTAAAAGTCCTAAAATTACTGCTAAAAACCCAAAAAAACCAAATCTTGCGTCCTTAGGGGGATGGGAAATAGGTATAATATACATTTTAGACTATTGAAGTGTGAGGTCATACAAATTTAATATTCCTTATAATTTCAACTCGATCCTTTTTCTCGAAATTATAGCCAGTAAAAGTTCAAACTTTAAACTCGTATGAATTTTTTTTTTGTTTTTTCAAATTTTAACTATGAAGAAGTAAACTTTTTCAACTTTTATCCTCTAAAGGAACAATAAGATGAAATTTTTTATATATAGAGTTGCTACTCGAAGGAATTGGTCCAGTATTAAAATAGTTATCCGCAACGAAGCTAAAATTAAAATCGAGATTTAAGACATTATCTTGTCTTGTTATTTATTAGACGAAAGCAAGCGTTTTGAATTTAAGCACGTACTGTTTAGGGTAATTAGAAAATATTCTTAAAAAAACTCACTGTTAAACACTAAAAAAATCGAGTAAAGTAGGAGCGCTTGCCTTAATACGTTCAGCTGGCAGAGGCGAAAAACAAATAATGTTAGATGTACATTGCAATTTATTATGTATTTGACAGTTATTGAATTTTCCGTCTGTGGTGAAGTTTTTGTTCGCTAAACACTAAAAGAGGTACACTGAAATCGGCAAGTTCAAACGTGAAATCCATTCTATTGAAATTACTTAAACTTTTGCATACGTGTAAAAAACAAAAAGTTCTAAAGATGAAATCTATTATTTTCCTAATATCGTTTTCTAATTTTATTGTATCATTTGTTGATGGAGGTAACTCCTGTAAATGTTATCAAGGTAATACTTTAAAATGTTTTTAATACTTTTATCTTAATATGTACAATTTAAGCAGTACACTTTTTTTCGTTGCACCTCCATCGTGTAATTTTAAGCTGTATACTCGCAGTTAAATTTAAAATTGTTATGTATTAGCATAATATGCCCACGGCTAATCGTAATTAATTCAATTTGTTCAAACACAATAATAAAAAAATGATACTTCAGTTTTGAATAATTAATTTTAAAAAAACACAATAAACAGTCGGGTGATTTTTCCTCTGCCGAGACGATATTAATTATCGGTATATTATAAAGATGGTATATACAATGACATGATTACTAGTTTAACAAAATAGATATCGATTCGGGTTATTTTCAACATACACATAAATTGAATTGTTATGTATTAGGTTCAGGAGCTCTAAAACCATATTAGGTAAAATATTTTAATATGTATGTTTTATCGCTGGATGTCACACACTGGCGTCACACTCCGCAGTGGTGGAGAAAGGAAGGGGAAGTTAGAGATAATAGATTAAAATAAAAATAAAGATAAAATATTATCTCTAATCTACTAATTTGATGGTGAATCATCATCTAATTGAAGGTAAATCATTTAGTTCTAACTGTTTGGCCCAAAATAATTTCTTTGAGCAACGACTTCTGATCTAATCTATAAGCCTACAAAACATTATAAAAACAATACTTTCTCAGCTTTGCATCACACCTAATAACTTCTTTTTTAAATGAAACAAAACAACACACATAAATTATAAAATTTTGATCTTATTGTTATTACTTGTTGCTAAATAGTAAAGGTAGTTTCAATATTTTCAATATTAGTTATTATCTTACAATCCGATCAAAATTTTACAAATTAAAGAAAAAAAAGTTACGTATCAAGGCAGGCAAAATTATATATGTATAAAGATTATAAGCTTAGTCCTTTTCTTTAAGAACCACTAATTCATTTTGCTTAGCTCCGACAACAGTAGAAGGAAGTGAGGGCGTAGTTGATGAAGGAGATAATAATAGTAAGTATAATCAGTTACCTAATAAGTTTACCCAATTAATTGATTCCATCTTCCCATTAACTCTAAAGGGTTTATGGTTCAAATTATTTGCTAACCGTAGTCGATTTTTAAATTAAGTTAGGTTTAATAATAAAATAGGTAATTCAAATACGCCGGTGATCTCCCCCGCCTAAATTTGCTTTGTCTCCAATATGCCATATTTCCACTGGACTGTCATTTTAGTTTTATATACAATTTATTTGGTAACAATAAGTCATAGTGGAAATATTTGTCAGAGACAAGAAATATTGTACTTTCTAAAAAAATTATAAAAATTTCTATTCGCCGTTAAGTTGTTCTTATTAAACGAGTCTTAGTATTATGTAGTTGTATATAGATGCAATCTGAGTAAGCATTTTTTAAAACTCGGCTGTACATTGCAAACAGAAGTAATTGTTAATATCGGTTTTGTGTCACCTAAAATCAGTCCAAATATCAAAAACTTGATTTTGAAATCGTAAAAAAAAAAAAAAAATACATTAAGTTTACAATTCGAAAAAATTCGTTTTCGATTGTAAACCAGAAATAGGCTTCCTCTAATCTTTAGTATACTGTATGAGGTATAGAGGTACCTAAACATATATGTATTCTAATTAATCGACTTAATTATAGAATATGAATAATACGGTACAAAACAATCATATAACAAGAACGAACATTTTCCACATTTGTACATAGCAACCTAGAAATTCAGATATAAATGTGTATACTTATATATATATTCTAATTAGTAGACTTAAATATAGAATATAAATAATACTATACAACAATATCTCAGAACATGAACAAAAATATTCCACACATTTTAATGTTCCTAAGCCCATTCCAATCTAATTATTTTTATACCAACTTTTAGAATTTAAAAAGTAACGCATACATTTCATTAACTTTTTAAATTGAGAATTATGTATATTTGACTATGTAAATGTTGAATGGTCGATAACCAGAAAAAATAGTTATCCAATACTAGATAACTATTTTTTAAGTTATTAAAGTTTCAAATTTATGGCAGGCGAAAAGGTGGAGTGCAGTATTTTTTTTTATCTACATGCACTTCCCTATTTGTCATAACTTTTAAATTTGTATAACTTCAAAAATAGTTATTCAAAACTGCTTATCATCAGTCAATTTTTTTAGTAAAAATGTTCTTAATTTAAAATGTATCCTGCATTTAAATTCACCCTATCCTCCCCTAAATCGGGTTTTATAAGTTTATTATGATTTATTGTGTGTGTATTACAGGACTTGGTGGTGCTGAAATTGTTGAAACCGAAAGTAATAAGGAAATTTCCGATAGTCATAAATGAAATTTTTATTTATCTTATAACTTTTTAAATTGAGAATAATGTATATTTAACTATGTAAATGTTGAATGGTCGATAACCAGAAAAAATAGTTATCCAAAACTAGATAACTATTTTTGAAGTTATTAAAGTTTTAAATGTATGGCAGGAGAAAAGGTGGAGTGCAGTATTTTTTTTATCTACATGCACTTTCCCTTTTGTCATAACTTTTAAACTTTTATAACTTCAAAAATAGTTATTCAAAACTGGTTATCAAACAGTCAAATTTTTTAATAAAAATATTCTTAATTTAAAAATTAATAAAAAAATATACGTTACCGTTAATAATTTATATAATGTCTCTTCTAAAAATGTAACTTAAATAGTTTTTCTATTTTGTATTTTGAACAGCCTAACTTTACTTTTTTACACAATGCAATTTTAATAGTTTACAGAGACAAACTTTTTATTTTTATCTATCTTAATACTAACCACAAATTTGGCCAAATAAAATATCTTTCAAGGTCGATTTCTACCTTACTATCAAAAAAATGAAGTTTAGCGATCTAGGAAAAAGTAAACTTCTTATTAAGCCATATCATATATTGAGTGATTCGCGATAAAATTATCACCCTGTAAATATTTATCATTTGAAAAACAGCCTTGGAAAACCAACACCTATTAATCATTGGACTGAAGGCAACTAAGATAAATAAAAATTACTTTTATCTTTCTTATTATTAGCAGATAAAAGTTAAATTTTTCTGTTGTATAATAGCATTCTTTGTACCTCAAAATGTGCCGAACTATGATCAAGGTAATTTATTTATTTTCACAATTACCAACCCTAAGTAATTTGAGAAATAATCCAATCACTTTTTTTCACAGAGGATTATCGGAAGGAGGTTTCAATCGCCAGTCAGTTACATTTTTGTTTTATAACAAACATATTTTAAGTTCATAAAATTTACTGTTTTCATAAATTTTTTTAAAATGTTATATTACAGATGCATTCATCGAGCTTGCGTATAATAAGAATGATTTAATTGTAGGAGACAATTCTGGAATAAGTAAGATAATATAATAAAAATGTATACGTCAATATATAAGTAGTTTGTTATATGTACCTAATTGTCAAGTTCTTTGTAAATTATGATGTACAGTTTTTTTAAACAGTAAAAAAAAGTGCAGCAGTTTTGTAAAAAGAATTTACAGAAAACTGTAATATATTAAGTGGTGATTTCTAATAACCTAATCGTAGAAGTAGCGTCAAATGGCTACTGCTCAAAGCAGGGTTTATCATTCTAAAGATTTGTATTGTACTTAATTTGGTTTATTTCAATCTTATTAATCTACTATAGATATAATAGATAAACAATCTATTATTAATCTTACTGTATAGTCCAATTATTTTTTTCTAGATGGATTGGAGCATGTAATAGAAATAATGGTTGATGATATCATTCATTACGATGAATTCGGTAGTTTTAATTATAATATTAATAACAATACAAATAAAATTATAAAATAAAGATAAAAATACAAATTTTTTTTTTAAAAAAAACATAAAAATTGCAACTAAAATGTATCATTGTGCAACTGATAAGTGACATAAATATTAGATTTTTCTATGAAACCTAAATGGAATCTTTATGAAAAATACTAAAGTTATCTCATATCACCACAATTACTTCAATTCAGCTATTATATTTTTCTAAATATTACTTAGTCTATTCAATATGATTTTTCCTACATTGAACTTTGTCTTCTAATTTATAATTATATAATGTATTGATTTGTAATAGAAAAATAAAATTCAATATCATTAATTTATTTAATGTTAATTTCAGGCATAATGAATTTAATGATCGCTGTACCGGGTAAAAGCTTTTGTTGAATTTTATGCAAATACTTATAAATTTGATTCCCATCGTATTGAATATACAGTTAAGCACATTTCTTCCGAGTTTCTAATACACATGCTTTTTTCCTACTACAAGCTTCCTCGTTTTCCTGTTTATAATATAATAGAAAACTAAATGCAATATCATTAATTTATGTATTGTAAATTTCAGATAAAACGGATATTCTCACTCATATACGTAATAATTTGCATTGCCTATTATGGAACTGTTTCCAAGCAGCGGTTTAACATTCTTAATGCAAACAAGACTTTTTTTTTAGATTACAGTGGGCACGATGATAATAAAACGAGTAACCCCATTTTTATATTTCATATTCAGTATACTTTACGCAAAGTCATTATTTATAAATATTTTGAGGAAAATCATATGTATCTATTGAAATAAACCAATGAGAAATTTTTGTTTCAATCATAAACAATATGTAGGTACATAAAAATATATTTTGTTTTAAATTTCAGGGTTAAAGAATTATCAGAAAGATATGGGACTTAAAATATCAACTGTATTAGGTAAACAAAGAATTTATAAAAATTAACATTATACTAGTTTGTAGTAAAAAAAGTCGATTAAAATCTTAAGTCATAAAGTTATATGTTTTATACTTAAGTTTTTGAATATCATTCGAAATGTAATATATAAACTGTTTCTTCAAGTATTGCTTCTAAAAATACTACACAATAATATTTTGCTTTGATAATTAATTAATTAATCTCAATTTTAGAGTGACTGTAATATATAAAATGTATAACGGTGGACGGGGTACATTTAAATTCAATCATATCATTATTTCCCTTCATTTAATTTAAAGTTTGGGAGTTCGAACCTGTAGTTTAAAGTTGTATAATATACACATTCCCAACCTCACCAAACAAGTCATTTATAACCTATAAATGTTTAAATACATCTTTATATTTATTTGAAATCTACCCTTTTTATGGGCAGATTTGTATGTGTCTTATTGGTATATTTAAAAATGTACGAGTACAATACAATTTATTTTTATGTATAAAACAATTTTTCTGTACTTAAAGCAATTACAGAACTATAAATATTCTTCGGGGGTGAATATTCAAATTGAACCTGTTATCGCAAATTCAGAGCCAACACACTTTATAATTGTTAATATATATTATTACACCAGATAAAATAATTACAACAAATCAACGTTGGTAGATATATTGATAGAAAACCAAATTTTGAATTTCAATACATCGTTATGTACTTAAGATTAACGAAAGTAAAAAAAAAACACCATGAATGACATTATTATTTTTCCGCTGATAACACAAACCAATACTTCAAACAGCGTGACTGGTTTTATCGATATTTTCAGTACAGTTAAAATGTTTTTATCAACATTATTTCTACCCAGCATTAAAATCCACACTGCCTACCCCTATACTAAGGTTTATCAACTACATAATTGATTTTATGTATTTGTTACAGGACTTAGCGATACTGAAATTGAAGAAATCAGAAGTAATTACGATTTTTCTGATAGCCGTACATGACATTTTTATTTATCACATAATCAGTTTGAAATTAGAATTCTCTGATAACACTAACAATACTTCAAACTGCGTGATTACTTAAAATATTTTTTTCTCGTAAATTTCAGTACAGTGAAAACAGTTCTATCAGCATAATTCAAATGTACCCCGCATTCAAATTCATCCTATCCTCCCCTAAATCGGGTTTTATAAGTTTATAATGATTTGATGTGTGTGTGGTTACAGGACTTGGCGATTTTAAAATTGATGAAACCGAAAGTAACTACGAGATTTCCGATAGTTATAAATGACATTTTTATTTATCTTATAATCAGTCTGATATCAGAATCTGCTGATAACACAAACGATAATTCAAACTGCATGATTACTTGAAATATTTTTTTCTCGTAAATTTCAGTCCAGTGAAAATAATTTTATCAGCATCATTCAAATGTACCTCGCATTCAAATTCATCCTATCCTCTCCTGAATCGTGTTTTATAAGTTTCTAATGATTTGATGTGTGTGTGTTACAGGACTTGGCGATCTTGAAATTGATGAAACCGAAAGTAATAACGAATTTTGCCATAGTCGTAAAAAACACTTTTATTTATCGTATAAACAGAATCTGCTGATAACACTAACAATACTTCAAACTGCGTGATTACTTAAAATATTTTTTTCTCATAAATTTAAGTCCAGTGAAAATAGTTTTATCAGCATTGTTCAAATGCATCTTGCATTCAAATTCTCCCTATCCTCCCCTAAATCGGGTTTTATAAGTTTATAATGATTTAATGTGTGTTACAGGACTTGGTGGTTCTGAAATTGTTGAAACCGAAAGTAATTACGAGATTTCTGATAATTATAAATGACATTTTTATTTATTTTATAATCAGTCTAGAATCAGAATCTGCTGATAACACTAACAGTACTTCAAACAGCGTGATTACTTAAAATATATTTTTCTCGTTATTTCCAGCACAGTGAAAATAGTTTTATCAGCATTATTCAAATGTACTCCGCATTCAAATCCACCCTATCTTCCTCTAATATATTTCTTCAAATGTTGCTATTAGAAATTATTAAACATTTATACAATACTATTTTGCAATAATTAATTGCTATAGTTAATCTCAATTTTAGAGTGACTGCTATAAAAAATATATATAGTGGAAGATGGGGTAAATTTAAATTAAGTCATATCATTATTTTCCCTAATTTAATATTATGGAAAATTTCAAGTTTGGGAGATCCAATCCGTAGTTTTCAGTTTTGTACATATTATAATACTTTTCCTAACCTTACCAATCAAGTAATTTATACTTTTTAATTTATAAATATTTATTTTTATTCAAATCTACCTCTGTTATGGGATACATTTGAATTTAAAGGGGCGGATTTAAACGTGTCTTATTAATATATTTAAATATGTACAATACAATTATGTATTGTACAAATACTATTTTTCTGTAGTAAAAGTAAATATAGAACATAAATGTTCTACGGAGTAGAACATCTGAATCGACTCCATGATCGCAAATTCAAATCCACCGCACTTTATAATTGTTATTTAGTATTACATCGGATAAAATAATTACAATAAATAACCTAACCTAACCCACCGTATCTTTCCCTGAACCGGGTTTTATAAGTGATTTGATGTGTTTGTTACAGGACTTGGTGATACTGAAATTGATGAAACCGAAAGTAATAACGAATTTTCCTATAGTCGTAAATGGCGTTGCTTGTTTTAGATTAGAAATTTGCTTAATTTTGTTAACTAAATCTTTTGTGTCAAACAATAATTGTTTAATAATTATTTTATTAAATAATTATACATATACAGCCTGAAAATTTAATACGCCACGGATGTAGATATTTTCTTCTTAGGTCACACACTGAATATTTTCGCTCCTCGTTAACCTTTTTTTCTTTCTTGTACTTTTCCCCGTTAAAATCGCCCAAATAGAGTCATAGGGTACCGTTCTACGCATAGCTTCCTCCCCGGTGGGCATCTTTTATTGTTTTCACAATTATTTTACACAAAATTCATGTTTCCCTCTTAGCATGGGCAGGCGAGCGTTTTAACTATTTACAAATACTATTTTAATTATCTCCTTCTCTGTTTTTCCTCCAATGCCTTTGTTGCTTTGCGGTAAGCCGCACAGCCTCCTGTTGCCTCTTTGTCCAGGTCGCTGACGAATGGACTAGAATGTTAATGTGTAAATATACGTTCTTTGTGGTTTAAGAAATATAGAAAAAATAAATTCTTCGAGTTGAAAGAGTAATGCCTAGTTGTAAAACAAATTAGTTGTATCACTGCAATTATTTGTATTCTTTAAAATGTGGTACAATAGTTATTTAAGCAATAAAAATATTTTTTCTTTCTTATTACGGTCATTTAATAATTTTTTTTGTTGATTTTAAAAGACATAGAAACCATTGCACAGACGAGAAGAGACTGTACTGGACCAGCTATAAAAAATATAATCCGACGTGTTTTAGGTAAATATCAATATGGATTTGTAATGGTTATGAATTTATAATATATTTACATGAAGGACAACATTTATATTCTATTTTTTTTTTATGACATTATTTAAACAAATAAGATATTTGTGTGCTGCGCCATAAAATAAGTAGTAACTAATAAGCTAAATTTAGCAAATAAAAAATAAAAAATATTTTATTCATTTTTTAGATGAACACGCACAAGTTGTACCGGATGATCCCGCTGTAGAACGGATGTGTCGTTTGATGGGATTATTCAGGAGTACACAATTTCCATCATCGTTTACAACCATGGTTAAGATTGATTTCAGTAAACGTACTTGTATTTTATTACATGAACTAAATATGATAAAATACACATATAATGCTGGCACATGGGTGCAAGTAAAGCGAAACAATGTATTACAAGCACTTGTGGAGCAATTAGAATAATTTAGACCAGGAATCAATGCCTAATGTCTAAATCAGCTCTGTTTACACTAAATTATGTTCAATATTGTTAAAATATAATTATTTAAAAAACTGTAAAAATAAAATTTCCAATGGCTTTTGCTAACAAGGGTTTATAAAACATAATAATATATATGTAATTGTTTTTATTAAATATAATATAAAATAATTATATAAATTATAAAACTACAATCACATATAAATATATATATATGTGTATATTTGTTTATACTTTAATTATACACAACTGTTATCAGTATTATCATGTCTTTTTTTTATCATAATGTATATATTTTTAATACTAATTGTTCAGTTACATTTTTAGTGTAACTTTGCACAATTTTCATAATCCTAATTGTTCACCTGAATACGAATTAATAAATAAACTAGTCCAGTTTAAATCAAGTACGGTTCAATCCAGCGCAAAAGTAAGTACAGTACTGTACGTTGTTACTTAAGTACCAGTTAAAATAATTTAGAACAGGTATACTGCTCGAAACAGGAAAACCCAATCTCTATCATTTTTTGTTTAAACTTTTTGTTACGTTCATTTTTCTGGCAAGTTTCACATGCCTTAATAAATTCTTTTACTTCGTTTTTCACGTTTCTCCATGAGTATAATATCTGTAATCGTTTTATAGTATGCGATGTTCCCGAATGACATCCGGTAAGCGAGTTATGATATTCGGATATTAGATTATGTTTATCCTCAGCTAAGCATGAATAATCACTATGAACGTGAACAACTATGTCAGTTGGTTTAAAAATAAAAAAAAGCATTGAACGGATACATGTATGAAATGTGACAGTAGATAAGCCATCTACAGCGAGAGTGTGTATTTGCGTAAGTTAAATAATAATGCAAAAGTCTTGTAATTCCGTGAAAACGAGAAAAATAAATTTATCGTCCAATGGTTTAGTATAAATATCACGTAGACCTAGAAAAATAATAAACCTGTTGTTTTCGTTAATAAAAATAATATTGGAATCCCTCGGAAAAGACAGGTTTATAGAAATATTGTTTTTAGTAATAAAATTTCTGATGACTTGGTGTGTTAAATACATTGAAAAAGTTACAGTGTATACAGACAAAAAAAACCCACATCATTGTAAAACCAAAAGCATCGCTGCTCCGCAACGAAGCTCAAATTAAAATCGAGATTTAAGACATTATCTGGTCTTGTTATTTATTAGACGAGAGCAAGCGTTTTGAATTTAAGCACGTACTGTTTAGGGTAATTAGAAAATATTCTTAAAAAAACTCACTGTTGAACACTAAAAAAATCGAGTAAAGTAGGAGCGCTTGCCTTGATACGTTCAGCTGGCAGAGGCGAAAAACAAATAATGTTAGATGTACATTGCAATTTATTATGTATTTGACAGTTATTGAATTTTCCGTCTGCGGTGAAGTTTTTGTTCGCTAAACACTAAAAGAGGTACACTGAAATCGGCAAGTTCAAACGTGAAATCCATTCTATTGAAATTACTTAAACTTTTGCATACGTGTAAAAAACAAAAAGTTCTAAAGATGAAATCTATTATTTTCCTAATATCGTTTTCTAATTTTATTGTATCATTTGTTGATGGAGGTAACTCCTGTAAATGTTATCAAGGTAATACTTTAAAATGTTTTTAATACTTTTATCTTAATATGTACAATTTAGCAGTACACTTTTTTTCGTTGCACCTCCATCGTGTAATTTTAAGCTGTATACGCGCAGTTAAATTTAAAATTGTTATGTATTAGCATAATATGCCCACGGCTAATCGTAATTAATTCAATTTGTTCAAACATAATAATAAAAAAATGATACTTCAGTTTTGAATAATTAATTTAAAAAAACACAATAAACAGTCGGGTGATTTTTCCTCTGCCGAGACGATATTAATTATCGGTATATTATAAAGATGGTATATACAATGACATGATTACTAGTTTAACAAAATAGATATCGATTCGGGTTATTTTCAACATACACATAAATTGAATTGTTATGTATTAGGTTCAGGGGTTCTAAAACCATATTAGGTAAAATATTTTAATATGTATATGTTTTATCGCTGGATGTCACACTCTGGCGTCACGCTCCGCAGTGGTGGAGAAAGGAGGGGGAAGTTAGAGATAATAGATTAAATACAAAAATAGAGATAAAACATTATCTCTCATCTATCAATTTGATGGGAATAAGGTAAATCATTTAGTTCTAATTCTTTGGGACAAAATAATTTCTTTCAGCAAGACTTCTGATTTAATCTATAAAACCTACTGCATAATATATCTATTATGCGAAATATCGTGTGTGCAAATACAAATATAAATTACAAAACATTATAAAAGCAATACTTTCTCAACTTTGCATCAGACCTAATAATTTCTCTTTTTAAATGAAACAAAACAACACACATAAATTATAAAATTTTGATCTTATTGTTATTACTTGTTTCTAAATAGTAAAGGTAGTTTCAATATTATTAATTTTAGTTATTATCTTACAATCCATTCAAAATTAAACAATTTAAAGAAAAAAAAGTTACGTATCAAGGCAGGCAAAATTATATATGTATAAAGATTATAAGCTTAGTCCTTTTCTTTAAGAACCACTTAATCATTTTGTTTAGCTCCGACAACAGTAGAAGGAAGTGAGGGCGTAGTTGATGAAGGAGATAATAATAGTAAGTATAATCAGTTGATATTAAATACTAAAAAATCCTAAGTAAAATATTTTGTTTTAAAATTAATTAATCAAACTTATTCAATAATTGCGTCATTACTCTTCAAGATTTTTGGCCCTTATAAGAAAGTTTTTTGGGGGGAAAAACAATATTGATATTTTAAAAATATTTTTCACAACTTTTGATTTCTTAATTTAAAAAAAGAATACCCTATTTAGCAATTTATATTATTGTAATAACTATAACTTATTTTATCTAATACATTTGTTTTCCTTATAAGTTTACCCAATTAATTGATTCCATCTTCCCATTAACATTAGATGCTACCTGAGTAAGCATTTTTTAAAACTCGGCTGTACATTGCAAACAGAAGTAATTGTTAATATCAGTTTTGCGTCACCTAAAATCAGTCCAAATATCAAAAACCTTGATTTTGAAATCGTAAAAAAAAAAAAAATACACTGAGTTTACAATTCGAAAAAATTCGTTTTCGATTGTAAACCAGAAATAGGCTTCCTCTAATCTTTAGTATACTGTATGAGGTATATAGGTACCTACACATATATGTATTCTAATTAAACGACTTAATTATAGAATATGAATAATACCGTACAAAACAATCACAGAACAAGAACAAACATTTTCCATAAACTTTTTAAATTGAGAATAATGTTTATAATGATTTAACGTGTGTGTGTTACAGGACTTGGTGGTGCTGAAATTGATGAAACCGAAAGTAATTAAGAAATTTCCGATAGTCATAAATGAAATTTTTATTTATCTTATAACTTTTTAAATTGAGAATAATGTATATTTAACTATGTAAATGTTGAATGGTCGATAACCAGAAAAAATAGTTATCCAAAACTAGATAACTATTTTTGATGTTATTAAAGTTTCAAATTTATGACAGGAGAAAAGGTAGGAGTGCAGTATTTTTTTTATCTACATGCACTTCTCCTTTTGTCATAACTTTTAAACTTTTATAACTTCAAAAATATTTATTCAAAACTGGTTATCAAACAGTCAAATTTTTTAGTAAAAATATTCTTAATTTAAAAATTAATAAAAAAATATACGTTACCATTTAAATTTCAAAAGGTACTAGTAAAAACTAAAACAATTGCGAAAAATAGAGGTCACATTTAAAAAAAACAGTATGAGGAAAAAAATGTGATTTCTTATTAAATCCTTTATGATATTGAGTGGTTCATGATAAAATGATCACCCTGTATACAGTTGGGCAACAGGAAGATATAATTAAATACTTTCATTCGGATTGATTGACAGTATAATAAAAACATATTCAAATTCCTATTGACTGCCATCTTGTACATAACGACCTAGAAATTAAGATTTCTGTGAAAATTGTAAATGTTATATATACATATGCACACTATTTATACCTTTGGTCTAATAATCATACCTTAAACCCTAAAACTTTATCTTACAAAGTGAAATAAAGGAAAATGTTCCATCCCTTACCTAGGAAAGGGTTTATGAAAGGTTGTTGGTTTGCCAACATCTATCTGTAGTACTATAATTAAAAAATATGTTATATTATAGTTCTATAGTTAAAAAATATGTACTATTTTTAAGTGTTACTATACAACCATGAATAGTTTTGCATTAATGCCATGATGGGTTGATAAGAATTAATATGCGTTTGAAGCTTGAAAATGATTTATATAATGTCTCTTCTAAAAACGTAACTTAAATAACAATATTTACTTAAACCGTTTTTGTATTTTGAACAGTGAAAACTTCAATTTTTTACACAATGCAATTTAAATAGTTTACAGAGACAAACTTTTTATTTTTGTCTATCTTCATTAGTGTGAGCTAACCACAATTTTGGCCAAATAAAATACCTTTCAAAGTCGATTTCTACCTTGCTATCAAAAAAATGGAGTTTAGCGATCTAGGAAAAATTAAACTTTATATTAAATCTTAAGATATATTGAGTGGTTCGCGATAAAATGATCACCCTGTATTTATTTATCTTTTAAAAAACAGGCTTGGTAAACCAAAACCTTCTAATCATTGGACTGGAGGCCACTGAGATTAATATGAATTACTTTTATCTTTCTTATTATTAGCTGATAAAAGTTAAATTTTTCTGTTTTATAATAGCATTCGTACTTGAAAATGTGCTGAGCTATGATCAAGGTAATTCATTTATTTTCACAATTACCATCCCTAAGTAATTAAAAAAATAATCCAATCACTTTTTTTACAGATTATAGGAAGGAGGTTTTAGTTGCAAGTCAGTTACATTTTTGTTTTATAACAAACATATTTTAAGTTTATAAAAAGTCACTGTTCTCAAACATTTTTTTTTTTAAATTATGTATACAGATGCATTTATCGAGCTTGCGTACAATAAGAATGATTTAATTGTAGGAAACAATTCTGGAATAAGTAAGATAATATAATTAAAATGTATATGTCAATATAAAAGTGTTTTGTTATGTGTACTTAATTGTCAAGTTCTTTGTAAATTATAGTGTACAGGTTTTTCAAAGAGTAAAAACAAGTGCAGCAACTTTGTAGAACGAGTTTACAGAAAACTGTAATAACTTAAGTTTCTAATAACCTGATAATAGAAGTAGCGTTAAATAGCTACTGCTTAAAGCAGGGTTTAATATTATTCTAAAGATTCGTTTTGTACTTAATTTGGATTATTTCAATCTTATAGTGTAGTCCAATTATTTTTTTGTATATCTAGATGGATTGGAGCATGTAATTAAATTAATGGTTGAAGATTTCGTTCATTACGATGAATTCGGTAGCTATAATTATAATATTAATAATAATAATACAAATAGAAATACAAAATAAAGAAAAAAGTAAAAAAAATATTTAAAAACCATATAAAAATTGCACCTAAAATTTATCTTTGTGCAATTGATAAATGACATAAATATTAGACTTTTCTACGAAACCTAAATGGAATCTTTATGGAAAAATACTAAAGTTAGCTCTCATCGTCACAACTACTTCAATTCAGCTATTATATTTTCCTAAAGATTACTTAGTCTATTTAATATAGTTTTTTCTACTTTGAACTTTGTCTTCTAATTTATAATTACATAATGTATTAATTTGTGATAGAAAATAAAATTCATAATCATTAATTTATATAATGTTAATTTCAGTCATAATGAATTTAATGATCGCTGTACCGGGTAATAGGTTTTGTTGAATTTTATGAAAATATTTATATATTTCATTCCCATCGTATTGAATATACAGTGGAGCACATTTCTTCCGAGTTTCCAATACACATGCTTTTTGTCTACCACGAGCTTCCTCATTTTCCTGTTTATAACATAATAGAAAACTAAATGCAATATCATTAATGTATGTAATGTTAATTTCAGATAAAACGGATCTTCTCACTCTTATGCGTAATAATTTGCATTACATATTATGGAACTGTTTCCAAAAAGTGGTTTAATATTCTTAATGCAAACAAGACTTTTTTTTTTTAGATTACAGTGGACACGATGATAATAAAACGAGTAACCCTACATTTAAATTTCATATTTCGTATACTTTACGCAAAGTCATTATTTATAAATATTTTGAGGAAAATCATATGTATCTATTGAAATAAACCAATGAGAAATTTTGGTTTCAATCATAAACAATATGTAGGTACATAAAAATATATTTTGTTTTAAATTTCAGGGTTGAAGAATTACCAGAAAGATATGGGACTTAAAATATCAACTGTATTAGGTAAACAAAGAATTTATAAAAATTAACATTATACTAGTTTGTAGTAAAAAAAGTCGATTGAAAGCTTAAAGCCATAATGCTATAGATGTTTTATGCTTAAGTTTTTGAAGATCATTCGAAATGTAATATATATACTGTTTCTTCAAGTATTACTTCTAGAAATAATTAAACATTTACACAATAATATTTTGCATTGATAATTAATTAATTAATTATTATTTGCCTTCATTTAATTTAAAGTTTGGGAATTCCAACCTGTAGTTTAAAGGTTTATAATATAAACATTCCCAACCTCACCAAACAAGTCATTTTTAACCTATAAATGTTTAAATAAATCTTAATATTTATTTGAAATCTACCATTGTTATGGGCAGATTTGTATGTGTCTTATTAGTATATTTAAAAATGTACAATACAATTTATTTCTATGTATAAAACAATTTTTCGGTATTTAAAGCAATTACAGAACTATAAATATTCTTCGGGGTTGAATATTCAAATTGAACCTGTTATCGCAAACTCAGAGCCAACACACTTCATAATTGTTAATATATAGTATTACACCAGATAAAATAATTACAATAAATCAACGTGGATAGATACATAGATAGAAAACCAAATTTTGGATTTCAATACATCGTTATGTACTTAAGTTTAACGAAGTTGTGAGTAAACAAATTCATGCGAAATTAAAAAAAAAACACCATGAGTGACATTATTATTTTTCCGCTGATAACACAAACCAATACTTCAAACAGCGTGACTGTTTTTTATCGATAATTTCAGTACAATTAAAATGTTTTAATCAACATTATTTCTACCCAGCATTAAAATCCACACTGTCTACCCCTATACTAAGGTTTATCAACTACATAATTGATTTTATGTATTTGTTACAGGACTTAGCGATACTGAAATTGAAGAAATCAAAAGTAATTACGATTTTTCTGATAGTCGTACATGGCATTTTTATTTATCTCATAATCAGTTTGAAATCAGAATTCACTGATAACACTAACAATACTTCAAACTGCGTTATTACTTAAAATATTTTTTTCTCATAAATTTCAGCCCAGTGAAAACAGTTTTATCAGCATAATTCAAATGTACCCGCATTCAAATTCATCCTATCCTCCCCTGAATCGTGTTTTATAAGTTTATAATAATTTGATGTGTGTGTGTTACAGGACTTGGCGATTTTGAAATTGGTGAAACAGAAAGTAACTACTAGATTTCCGATAGTCATAAATGACATTTTTATTTATTACATAATCAGTTTGAAATAAGCATCCGCTGATAACACTAACAATACTTCAAACTGCGTTATTATTTAAAATATTTTTTTCTCATCAATTTTAGTCCAGTGAAAATAATTTTATCAGCATAATTCAAATGTACCTCGCATTCAAATTCATCCTATTCTCCCCTGAATCGTGTTTTATAAGTTTATAATGATTTGATGTGTGTGTGTTACAGGACTTGGCGATCTTGAAATTGATGAAACCGAAAGTAATTATGAGATTTCCGATAGTCATAAATGACATTTTTATTTATCTTATAATCAGTCTGAAATCAGAATCTGCTGATAACACTAACAATACTTCAAACTAAGTGATTACTTAAAATATTTTTTTCTCATAAATTTTAGTCCAGTGAAAATAGTTTTATCAGCATTGTTCAAATGTATCTTGCATTCAAATTCACCCTATCCTCCCCTAAATCGGGTTTTATAAGTTTATAATGATTTAATGTGTGTTACAGGACTTGGTGGTTCTGAAATTGTTGAAACCGAAAGTAATTACGGGATTTCTGATAATTATAAATGACATTTTTATTTATTTTATAATCAGTCTAGAATCAGAATTTGCTGATAACACTAACAGTACTTCAAACTGCGTGATTACTTGAAATATTTTTTTCTCGTAAATTTCAGTCCAGTGAAAATAATTTGATCAGCATATATCAAATGTACCCCTCATTCAAATTCATCCTATCTTCCCCTGAATCGTGTTTTATAAGTTTATAATGATTTGATGTGTGTGTGTTACAGGACTTGGCGATCTTGAAATTGAAGAAACCGAAAGTAATAACGAATTTTCCTATAGTCGTAAAAAACACTTTTATTTATCTTATAATCAGTCTGAAATCAGCATCCGCTGATAAAACTAACAATACTTCAAACTGCGTGATTACTTAGAATATTTTTTTCTCGTAAATTTCAGTCTAGTGAAAATAATTTTATCAGCATTATTCAAATGTACCCGCATTAAAATTCATCCTATCCTCCCCTAACTCGGGTTTTATAAGTTTATAATGATTTGATGTGTGTGTGTTACAGGACATGGTGATTCTGAATTTGATGAAACCGAAAGTAATTATGAGATTTCCTATAGTCGTAAAAGACACTTTTATTTTTATTTATCACATAATCAGTCTAAAATCAGAATCTGCTAATAACACAAACAGTACTTCAAACAGCGTGATTACTTAAAATATTTTTTTCTCGTTATTTCCAGCACAGTGAAAATAGTTTTATCAGCATTATTCAAATGTTCTCCGCATTAAAATCCACCCTATCTTTCTCTAATATAAACTCTTTCTTCAAATGTTGCTGTTAGACATTTTTAAACATTTATACAATACTATTTGGCAATAATTAATTGCTATAGTTAATCTTAATTTTAGAGTGACTGCTATAAAAAATATATATAGAGGAAGATAGGGTAAATTTAAATTAAGTCATATCATTATTTTCCCTTATTTAATATTATGGAAAATTTCAAGTTTGGGAGATCCAATCCGTAGTTTTCAGTTTTGTACATATTATAATACTTTTCTTAACCTTACCAATCAAGTAATTTATACTTTATAATTTATAAATATGTATTTTTATTCAAATCTTCCTCTGTTATTTGATACATCTGAATCTAAAGGGCACAGATTTGAATGTGTCTTATGAATATATTTAAAGATGTACAATACAATTTATTGTATAATAATCACTCATTCGCTCACTTATCATTAAAATTATAAGACACTTTCAGTATAGGTAAAAACGTGAAATTTTGCACAAAGGTGGGTCTTATAGTTTAAGTAAAGGGTAGAATCTGAAAATTGCAATTTTCTCAAAATTTATGTGCTAGGTGGGGATTAATGACCTTCGCCGCGCTGCAGCCGGTACAGAGCGCTGTTGATTCCCATGTCTCTAGTCAGCCATCATTTGGTCGTAGTTTGTGTCTTTGTTAATTCGTGTTCACATGTATGGCAGTGTAGCAGTGTTCTTTGTTCTTGTTACGTTTGTCACGTGGTTTATTATAAAGTGTAATTGGTCACCTAAACGTTTAGGTTTCGTTTATACGTTTCTAATACTAAACTAGATTTATAGTGGCTACTTGTATAAATTATAGCTTCACTAATTTATTTATTAAATTAAACTTTATTAATTATGACTAATTTAATTACTATCGTGGTTTATCAATAATTAATAAATTATTTATCATTATGCAAGTGGCTACTTGTATGAATTTTAGCTTTAATACAAAGTGTAGTTTTATATACATATATACATTATGTACATATCTACGTAGTTGATATAACAACACGTAAACACAAGAGAAAATCTACGACTTACAATATACATTCAATGCCACTTAAAAAAAAAACCTTGGTCACGATACTGAAGCCCGCAAAAAGGAATGATATCCCCAACAAAAACCTAACAGTAAACAAAGGCCAAGTTCCAGACCCCCTCCCAAAAATGTCAGCCTATCAAAGTAGTGATATCTACATTGTAGTCAAGTCTGCTATTTCTTTAGTGTTCATACCACACTTCACTCCTACTTTCATGAGCAACACTGCTCTTTTATTTATATTGCTTAACACATGGCCAGTTTCTGAATTAAGCATGAAACATTTTTATCAAATGTACTCACTTAGGAGTTATGTAGGGTGGTGGGAAGAAGAGAACTCAGAAAAAAAGAAAAAGGTTCAGATCCCCTCTCGAAAAAATCAACTAATCAAAGTAATGGTATCTACATTGCGGCCAAGTTTGTTTTATGCCTCATTCAGAAACTGTGTGTTAAGCAATACATATAAAAGAGCAGTGTTGCTCATGAAAGTAGGAGTGAAGTGTGGTATGAACACTAAAGAAATAGCAGACTTGGCCACAACGTAGATATCACTACTTTGATAGGCTGACATTTTTTTTGGGGGGGGGGGTGGGGTCTGGCACTTGGCCTTTTTTTACAGTTAGGTTTTTGTTGGGGATTTAGTATTACATCAGATAAAATAATTACAATAAATAACCTAACCTAACCCACCGTATCTATCCCTGAACCGGGTTTTATAAGTGATTTGACGTGTTTGTTACAGGACTTGGTGATACTGAAATTGATGATGCCGAAAGTAATAACGAATTTTCCTATAGTCGTAAATGGCGTTGCTTGTTTTAGATTAGAAATTTGCTTAATTTTGTTAACTAAATCTTTTGTGTCAAAGAATAATTGTTTAATAATTATTTTATTAAAATAATATTATTTAATAAAATAACTTATGTTAGGATAAGAAAGAGTGACACTTGTTACATTTACGGTGATAATTTAAACGTTGATGAACATTATGTTTGTAAAAGAATTTTTACAACTTCGCAAAAGAAAAGCAAATTATAATTATACATATACAGCCTGAAAATTTAATACGCCACGGATGTAGATATTTTCTTCTTAGGTCACACACTGAATATTTTCGCTCCTCGTTAACCTTTTTTTCTTTCTTGTATTTTTCCCTGTTAAAATCGCCCGAATAGAGTCATAGGGTACCGTTCTCGCATAGCTTTCTCCCCGGTGGGCATCTTTTATTGTTTTCACAATTATTTTACACAAAATTCATGTTTCCCTCTTAGCAGGGCAGGCGAGCGTTTTAACTATTTACAAATACTATTTTAATTATCTCCTTCTCTGTTTTTCCTCCAATGCCTTTGTTGCTTTGCGGTAAGCCGCACAGCCTCCTGTTGCCTCTTTGTCCAGGTCACTGACGAATGGACTAGAATGTTAATGTGTAAATATACGTTTTTTGTGGTTTAAGAAATATAGAAAAAATAAATTCTTCGAGTTGAAAGAGTAATGCCTAGTTGTAAAACAAATTAGTTGTATCACTGCAATTATTTGTATTCTTTAAAATGTGGTACAATAGTTATTTAAGCAATAAAAATATTTTTTCTTTCTTAATACGGTCATTTAATAATTTTTTTTGTTGCTTTTTAAAGACATAGAAACCATTGCACAGACGAGAAGAGACTGTACTGGACCAGCTATAAAAAATATAATCCGACGAGTTTTAGGTAAATATCAATATGGATTTTTAATGGTTATGAAGTTATAATATATTTACAATAAGGAAATCTTTCATATTCTATTTTTTTAATGTCATTATTTTAACAAATAAGATATTTGTGTGCTGCACCATAAAATAAGTAGTAAATAATAAGCTAAATTTAGCAAGTTAAAAATGAAAAATATTTTATTAATTGTTTAGATGAACCCACGCCAGCTGTACCGGATAATCCCGCTTTAAAATTGATGTGTCGTATGTTAGGAATATTGAGGAGTACACAATTTCCAACAGAGTATATAACCATGGTTAAGATGGATTACAGTAAACATATTTGTATCCTATTACATAACACTACACCATATAGTTACACAATACGACGTGGCGTATGGGGGCAATTAATGCGCAACAATTTATTTCAACCACTTGTGGAGCAGTTAGAATAATTTGGACCAGTAATCAACGCCTAATATCTAAATCAGCTCTGTTTACACTAAATTATGTTCAATATTGTTAAAATATAATTATTTAAAAAAACTGTAAAAATAAAAATCCCAATGGCCTTTTCAAATGTAACTTGAGCCACGGGATAGGACGATTATTAGGGTAAAAGTCAGTAATTACACAACGTATCGGCGGATTTTCTGTTTGTATTTTAATGTAACACACAAATACACGAATAAAACAAGATTTTCTGATAATATACATAATTTACATTTAATTAAGATGTTCTAAAAACATAGATACTCTGGAAACATAGATGCTCTGTAAAACAGATACTCTGTGTGACACGATTCACTGACTGTAGTTACACGACTCATTCCCCGTTGGTGGTGGGCACGGCCCGAGCCGTCTGGCTAGGGCGAAATCCCTAAGTCAGCAAATTCCATTCGACTCGGCCGTGGCCAACACCAATTCCTGATGTTCTTATTCTAACAGAAATTATTTACACATACATAAAAAACATATTATAATAATATGCCTAAGACAGGGGTTCGTAACACTCCCCACCCTAAATGAGACATAGGGGCCACATGGTCACTACTGTCTCACTAGAACCCTGAATTATACAATTCAAAAAGGATGGTCTGCGATTTCGGATTGAGGCTCCGCGATTTCCGGTACATATACATGGATTACCCGATTTTTACATTTAACTGTAACTATAATTATAGCTATACATAGTATAAAAATACATGAATATACAATATATATATGATGACCTAAGGTAACAATGAAGACAGAATCGTCTGGTAGCTTATCTAAGTTGTCTAAGTTAAGAGATTCTTTACTGATTTGACAAAGGTCATTGGACACGCGTACATGGTTGAGGCTCTGTGGTTGTACAAGATTTAGGGTTGTCAGTATTGTAGGTGGTATACCAAAAGAAATAGATTCTGGAATAACATCGAAGGTCTGATTGATAAATTCATTACGGGTAGGTAACAATATTGCATTTTCCGTATGTATAGTACATGATGGGGATATCATTATTCGACCAATACCTGTTGTATAAAATTGAAATGTGCGCAAAGGATATTTACAATTTAAGGTGACAAGTTCAGATCGCGTACAATATATCCAAGAATCTGATTGTGATAACCGGTTCCAAATTGTAAAATCAAAAGATATGTATTTAATATTACAAGAGTTAGGGATGGTCTGTGGAGATTTTAGTAATAATATTTCACATAATTTGGATGATGCTTTGTGGTTAATTGGCAGGTTGCCCTTACATAATGTATACGGTTGTAAAAATAGACATGCTTCACGCTGAGCGGTGTTTAAAGTAAAATAGAATTCGCTATCGTCGCTTAACGCTATGTAGTCAGCAGTAGGTGAGATAAGTATAGCATTATTATTAATTACATAATGTGGTAAGGGAACAGGTCGATAAAGAGTATATTCGTCAATCGTCGCTATTGGAAAAGTAAGTGAAAACAGAAGGAATTTATCCTTTGTTAGGACCGTTGTAGTCGAGATTTGGAAATATTTCGGGATGTTCTGTTTACTAGGCGTTAGAGGCAATTGAGTACCTGTCGGAAGGGTCAGTTGGATTTCACGAAGTTCGCGTAATAATTTGGACGGTGGTAGAACTGTGCTATGTATTCTGCCATGCATAGCTGAGTTGAGAATTGCAATAAGTGATTGAGTTTCATACGCATATTGATTCAGGAGTATTGTAAATAAAAGTGATTGTTCTATCAATGTAGTTTTAGTTAACAAGATGTTCACTGTTTGCATAGATTTTTGGACTTGGCTACTGAGGATTTTGATGTTAGTCTCGATTTTATTCTGATGCGCAGAGAGATCGCAAGCTTTTCTAGTAATCTCTGATGTAGATGTCTGTAACAGACGGATTTTGTTGTTAGTCAAGTCCGTATCTACCACTTTAGTTTTAACGAATTCGATAATTTTCTGGAAGATGGACTCAGTATTGAATAATGGATTACTACCAAAAAGAATTTTCGCTCCTTTTGTAATAATATTTTTTCTTACTCTTTTGTGAGTGTCTGAGGTATTTAGACCCAATCCTAACCAAATACTATCATGGTTTGCTTCAATTTCGAAAAGATACGGCAAAGTGGCTTGTTCAAATTGTTGACGAGCTTGCGAGAATTCGGACATACTGAGTTTTTGCTTTAAATTGCTGCAAACTTGAGTAGTTTCGTTATACCATGAGGATAACATC
Source organism: Adelges cooleyi (assembly GCF_023614345.1). Taxonomy (NCBI): domain Eukaryota; kingdom Metazoa; phylum Arthropoda; class Insecta; order Hemiptera; family Adelgidae; genus Adelges; species Adelges cooleyi. The sequence continues at coordinate 138,523 of NW_026096056.1, read as the reverse complement.
TGGAATTTCGATTCATAAGATGAAAGATCAACGAATGTTATTAAAGACCAATCGAAATTTGAGAGTCTGGATTTTGATTGATATTCATAATACATTCCTGTATGGTTTGGAAATGATATTTTGTTAGCTAGGACGGCTGGAAATGATTCTTGAAGTTCAGCGTATACTGGTATCCTGAGAGAAAGAGAAAATAATCGTCTTATGAGTAATGTAATTTAACAAGATTTCGATGTACAATTTGACGTTTGCCCCTCCGCTTAATTGCTATATTAACATTATTGTCTAAGAGTTCCAGGACCTCATACGGTCCATGCCAAAGCGGGCTGAGTTTGTTTTGTGTTCCCGACGCTTTCATATAAACTTTGTCGCCTACACTGAGGTTCTGTTGGGAAACGCCTCGGTCATAAGACTGTTTGGACTTTTCTTTCGATTTAAGGAGACGATCTCGGGCAACAGCATGCGCTTCTTGCATTTGTCGTTTGAGTTCGAACTGATAATCATTATAATTATACTGAGGTTCTGGATTCTTTGTAAAAGACGTAGGTATACTGATTTTTCGACCGTAAACTAATTCGTACGGTTGAAAACCTGTTGAGCTGTGAACGGTTGCATTGTACATGAACATGGCGTGTGGCACTAAGGTGTCCCACGTGAGATGGTCTTTGTCAACAAAGTTTCGCAAGTATTCTCCTGAAGTCTTATGACTACGTTCTAAAGCTCCGTTGCTTTGTGGATGATACGGACTGGTTGATGTCTTCTTGATTTTAAGCGTCTTACAAACTTCAGAAAAAACGTTGCTTAAGAATTCGGTGCCACAATCTGTGACCAAACTTTGAGGTAAACCATGCAGACAGACAAATTGAGTAACGAACTGATGAGCAACCGTAGCGGCTTCATGGTTCTCTACGGGGACAGCCCAAGAGAATTTTGTTAAATCGTCTTGTAGTGTAATAATATAAACATTATTACTATGCGAGCGTGGAAGTGGGCCAACTATATCCATGAAAACTTTCTCAAACGGTTCGCTGGATGTAGTGGTGATAACCATGGGTTCACGTGCTGACTTGTTGGAATGTTTATTGACTTGGCACTGTGGACATTTCCGAACATAGTCTGCAACTTGTTGTCTCATGCCATCCCATGAGTAGTTGGTTTTTAGCAACTGGTATGTTCTCTCAGTACCTTGATGTCCTGCTAAAGGATTATTATGATGCTCCTCTATAAGTTTCTGCTGTTGTTCTGAGGTTAATTTCATTTTATCGTATACATGTATACATGTTGTGGAGGATCTGAAAATATGGCGCAACATCCCATGAACTGTTGTCCAGTCAAGTTTGTCAAGCCCACATCCGATTTGCGGCATGGCTACCTTGGTTATTTGATGCTCCACGCAGAATTTTCTTAGGTTCTGTACAGATTGGTAGATATGTTTGTAACGTGGTTTGTTAAACGAACGATTTTTTGTAATGAGATATATGATATAACGAGAGTTTTGTTTCACAAACGCTATTTCACCGATTTGTTTTCCTTGATTCTTGAGTGTTTTGATTTGACCGAATTTTCTTCTGAATTGAAGTGCAATTCCTTTAGTCATTTTGAAATCACTTGAAACGCAATGAGCTAAAGCCCATTCTGGATCAGAGGAAAAAAGATCTCCAGATACTTCTTTGACGTTTGATGTTGACGGAATATCTGAAGATTCTAGTTTACAGAATTCTTCGTATGATTGATTAGACGGAGGTTCTGTATTAATTTCAATGTCTGAAACAAAATGAGAGGTCGACGGTTCATTTGAGTAGCTAGGCTGTTGTACCTCTTCATCAACGTCAGTTGACATCCGATTGTTTGCTTCAGTTTCTGATCGTGTTACCACTCGCTGTATTCTACTAAGACTATCAGCATTAGTATTGCTTGTACCTGATTTGTAGAAAATTTCGTATTGGTATTCTTCTAACTTGAGTCTCCAACGCGTTAACCGTGAACCAGGGTCCTTTATTCCAAATAACCAGACTAAACTTCGATGGTCTGTGATGATATTGAACTTTTGGCCAAACAGATAGCAACGAAATTGCTTAATTCCCCACACGATGGCACAAAGTTCTTTTTCAATAGTGCTGTAATTGGTTTCAGCCTTGTTAAGAGTACGAGACGCATAAGCGATCGGCAAGTCCTTTTCCACGGGCCCTTGGGACAAAACACAACCAATAGCGAAGCCACTCGCATCGCATGTCAGATTAAAAGGCTTAGTGAAATCCGGATACTAGAGCAGAGGTTCTGAGGTGAGTACTCGTTTAAGTGTCTCAAACGAGTCTTGGCATATATCGGACCAAATAAAAGGTACATCCTGTTTTAAAAGAGACGTCAGGGGTTTTGCTATGTGTCCGTAATTTGGTACAAAACGGCGATAGTAGCCAGATAACCCAAGAAAAGATTTCACTTGCTTTGCATTAGTTGGGACTGGAAAATCGAGAACACATTTGGTCTTACGAGGGTCTGGTTTCACACCTTGATCTGTGATGACATGCCCCAGATAGGTAACTTCTTTACGCATGAATTCGCATTTCGTGGGTTGAAGTTTTAAATTAAATTTTCGGATTCTGGTGAAAACATCCGTTAGTTTTCTCGTGTGTTCAGTGACGCTAGCAGCGTACACGATAATGTCATCTAAATAGACGAAAGCCTTTAAACCGATATCACCAGTTAGTACGGTATTCATGAGACGTTGGAATAACGCGGGAGCGCCTTTCAGACCAAAAGGAACTCTGAGGAACTCAAAATGTCCTTTGTCGGTGCTGAAAGCGGTTTTTTCTCGATGTTCTGGATGCATTTGGACCTGGTGATAACCCTGGGCCAAATCAAGAGTGGTGTAGTATTTGGACTTCCCCAGCTGATCTAATATGTCTGACATCAAAGCTCTCCTCTGAAAGTAATTTTATCCGAGTAAGCCTGTACAGTGGGGTCAAGACATAATAAGGTCAAAGCACGATACAGAGGTCACAGATCCACAGGGTATTATAAATAGAAGTTGTATAATTTTATTAACCAATAAAAGCCGACTTAAAAAATGCCCAATCAGTTGATTATGTATTGTTGATACATTTATTTGTGTCGATAATTAAAAATTGATAGTGTAACCATCTAACTATCAAGAACATAAAACGTTTTACTCTATACGGCAACCAGAATAAACATTTTTAAATTGAAAAGCATTATGATTTTATATTATTTTTCAACACGTTATCGTGTGCTAAATTCTAGATTTGTGAAATTTTCGGCGTGGTTGTGTATTGGTTTAAAGAAGTATTTTTCTGTGGGCTATTACTCATTTGTTGTTCGCATCGGTACGACAAATAAAAAAAGACACTAAAAGCAGTGAAAAATAATTGTGTTTTTACACACAATACATCAATGTCTTTTCTTTACTAGCGCACTTAAGAGTCCGAAAAATCTAGATACATAGACCATTATTAAGTATTCTTATGTGTACTATTATTGCTTATATGCTATTTCATACCGATACGAATTATAGGTAAATTAGACGCAAAAAAAATATTGCCTACAGTGTGTTGTTGACGCGCTTTAAGGTTTATTGTAATACAGGGTGATTTTTTTATCATGGGCCAGTCAATATTTCGCTGGGTTTATTATTAAATAATGGATTTTTTTTTTATACAGTTTTTATATAATGTAATCTCAATTTTCCACAAATTTTTATATTCTTACCCAACTCCCAAATTAGTTATTTCGATAGCAACATATATTTTTTTTGTTAAAATTATCAAGTGCTATATTATATTTAAGTATGTGCACTTAAATTTTTTATTTTGGATGTGTAGTTACATAGCTACATTCGTTTGAATATATAGGCAGGGGGGGAATGGAGAGCACGCGTCAATGCTGCTCGCAAACACTTTTATGTAGGTATTATTTTGAGGTATCATAATCACTGTTGGAAAATTTATAGAATCAATTTTTCATCCACTGGACATTCCGTCATAAGTTCCCCTAGTCATTGTTCCCACTCAATAAAGTTATTATAGATAATGACGTGGCGGATGCATGTCGCCCCAATAATAATGAAATTATATACCTACCTAATTATTATTTTCGGTTGACCATTTCATACTTATCAGTTATCACTATTAGATAATACAAAAGATGTGGTTATTTGCGGTTGAGTATTTTATACTTATTATCATTATTTTGTTTAATACTATGAAACAAAACACACTAAATTAATAAAGATATTGTAGTCTGTAGATTGTCGAATGTCAATAATTAATAATTATGCATTTCATAGTCTATACTTTATAGTTGCACAGTACTTATGATATTATTCTGTTTTTTTTAATAAATAACTTTGTGGTTTACGTTAATAGGTCTTGACCTACGGATTATTAAATTAATATTATCTAATCATATAAAAATAAAGTATCGCATTATATAAGTGAGAACAACATTTAACAAAAATTAGCGCAACCATCCAGTCACAATCTCTCTCTTGAAACAAATATGAGACTTACAATATTATATGCGATCTCTATGCTGCTGTATGTATGGAGTAGTGATTCTGAACGATGACATCACAAATAAATTGGAAGCATTTGAGATATGATAACAAATTATAAACAATTTTGTTCTTATTTAAATGTTTTTAGTAGAAAACTGCATAAAACATAATAAATAATTAGTATTTGACACGTTCACTTGTATCATTTTTGTATGCACGCACGTCAGCCAGGTAAAAAATTAACATTAAAAAAAAAAACTGTAGAAGCCTCAATAAAAAAAAAAATTTTGTAAAATGTTGTTTAATAACGCTGACAATTAATTTACATATTTTTTAATTCCTTATAATTCTTATAGACTTGTGATTTTCCCCTGCCCCTTCAATAAGCTTTGTTGACACTATGACCCCCTCGCCACTGTACTGGCTTTTCTAGGTATTTTTTTGTTCTGAAACTTACTCAAATCGCATTTATCTGTGAAGAGAATACAATATTACATGACTATTCAAACATGTTTGTATGTTAACTCATTACCGAGATATGGCGCTTAAAAAAAAAAGTCATTTTTTAAATTTCGCTAAAAAATGCAGAATTCCACCATTTTTAGTAATATTATAATTTATTGTTAAATTATTTGGGAGTGCATCATTTACGTTTTATACTTAAACAATTAATAATAAAAAAACTGTTTTATATAAACTCAAATTGCATTATCGATAAAAATTCTATGATTATTTATCATCAATCTATAATTTCATCAGTACGGTATGTCGGGTAAGTTAGCCGGTCGCAAATTTTTGTAACTTTGTAGATAGAGTGAAGAAAGGGTATGCAAGAACATTTAGATGAAGGGTGGTGGAGAATATTGTAATGGAGGGAGCGGAGAAAAATGAACATCACCATAAACCTGAACACTAGCCGGTGGTGGTGAAGACCTAAAACTTATCAATCTATGGACATGAGTGATATGTCTCATGGTTGGGGGTTTGTCGAAAATTAGCGTCACGCTTATGGTAGGATTAGTTTAGATTTGTATAACACAAGTACGGTTTGGTTACATTGAGGTTAAGCCTTACCTGAACTTGAGACATCATGAATTCGATGGCGAAGAGAATAGTAGGGACAGAAATGGTAAACGAGAGAAAGGAACAAGGAAATTAAGAGGTGGAGAAGAATGATGAGAAGATGGAAAGGAAAAGAGAAGAAGAGGAGAGGATGAAAGTAACCGTGAACATAAACACATATTTAAAGTGAATAAAGTTGTTTATCTGTTTTTTATAAAGTTAACATAAATTGATAGAGCTAAGAAGAATAAAAAGTAAGTAATTTTTTAGTAATACTATAATTTATTGTTAAAATACTTTCCAGTGCACCATCTCCGTTTTATACTTGAAAAATTAATAATAACTGTTTTATATAAACACAAATTGCATTATCGATAAAAATTCTATGATTATTTATTATCAATCTATAATTTCATCAGTACGGTATGACGGGTAAGTTAGCCGGTCGCGGTTTTTCATCGTTTTCCACTATCCAACAGTCGCCGGTTTCGCCGTGTTTCAGTATTTCGATTAACCCTTTTGCTACACTTTCGGGTCTGAAAAAATTACATTTGGTCAATTTTATAATAAAATACAAAGTTATAACTGCATAACATATTTTTAGCTTGCATGCATTATAGTCGTGGCCAAATTGATGTGTGGTTAGTGATTCCGCCCAACGTGAGACGATACGACACAAAGGAGCAACAACTGTTAGCAAAGTATTTCAGATTTGAGATTAGGAAAACATTTCTAGTTGAATTGATATATAACATGACTTTTTGATATTCGGCCACAATTGCGTCCACTGAGTGGCCACTGATTGGCCGGCATGTGACCAAAACCAACATATGGCACGTGACACATCATTTTGGGTAAGAATTATATTATCAGTTCAATTGTGTCATTAGAATTATTTTATATTAAAACATGCCGGCCTTTTAGTGTCCACCCTGTGGACGTATGTATGGCCAAAATAAGATACCAAAAAAATCTTGTTACATAACAATTTAAAAAGTTTTTTTTCTAATTTCAAATCTGAAATTATTTTTTTCGTAAGAAAATTATTTAATGAGATACGAGTTCTATTTTAAATAATTTTAAAATTTGTAAAAATAAATACGGCATCTTATTTGCCGCCAGAAAAATAACGTGAAGTCACCAACCGCACCTTCATATGGCCACGACTATAGTTGAGATTACAATGATGTTTTTTTACTGTGGACCAAATAACTCAAGTCTAACTAGAATTCAACCCTCTCCTTTAAAAATCAAAAAAAACATCCAAAACATTTACATATTTTTAACTTAAAATTACGACACGCAATAACTTTTTTTTAACAGCCGAATTAGTTCAATTTTGTACGGAATATTCTTTAGATAAAATACTACCGATAAATGTTGACAAACCGAAAAAAGACCACAAACCCTTTGCCCTAGAAGAGGTGGACATTTTTTCTTTATTTAGCTATTTTAAGAAAAGTTTTCGGATTTTAGGTCTGAAGATTAGTCAGAAAGTAGATCTAGAACCGAGCTATAACATATCATTGATCCTTATATTTCTATTCCTCCCCTTTCCTCTCCTCTGCTCTCCTCCTTTACTAATGTAGCTTTACTTAATCAAACCTTACCTAACTTTCCGTTGTCGCAATGGCGCTAATTCCAAATAGAACTGAATCCAAATAAATGTTCGCGTCGAGTTACGCCTGATTTTAGTTGCTTACCTTTAGGGGTTAGACTCTACAGAAGTTACTCTGCTGTCTGTTTTCGTACGTCCAGTTCGTGATGATTAAAGATGCTGATAAAAGACAGCTGACAAAAGAATACGAACTTACGAGATAATATGTCATCAATGGAAGGGAGGTGCAAAGATCGTAGTTAAAGGTAAAGCAGAAGAGGGAAAAAATGACCATGACCACAAAACACTAGCTGATGGTATTAATGGCCAGCATGTCATCAGTATACTTAATATTTTCATACTTAAAATTCACATGCATAATATTTCCTAAGTTTTATCATTGATAACTAAAACCAAGCAGTTGATCGCGGAAAAGGTGAATTACATGGAAATGGGTTTCAAGAGACTCGTTATCTTTAAACAAAACTAAAAACCCCGTAGAGCTAATAACACATAAGATCTACTTGACCACTTTTTTAAGATAAAAACGAAATTCTAATTGCATAACAGTTTATACCTTTGCACCGGTAACGTGGCCTCAATTTTTTTTCCTATTTTACTGTACTCTTCGATCAAGTACACACTGGACCTATCGCTTTCCAACATTGGCGTCTGCGAGAATCCTGGACACAGCGCCATAACTCTGACGTTTAAATGCTCGAATGATTTCTTGTCCTTTAACATAAAACTCACTTAAAGCGTACAAACATCAACATAATATAATGTGTTTGCAATATATTACGCCGATCGCTCTGGTGAATTCTACGATGGCCCGTTTTGTAGATCTGTATAATGGACATACAAACAAATGTCCAATAAAAGCAGCTATGGACGCAGTCTGCACAACAGTTCCTCCGTTGCCACCATACGGCTTGCCCATATACTTAATCGCCAACATGGTGCCCCTGACCACACCTCCCTAAGGAAAAAAAAAATTCTGAAGAACCTTCTGAAGTCTGTTTATAAAAGTTTCGTGACGCCTTTGATCGCATGACGTAACACAATGAAAGTGGGTAGGAGATGGGATAGTAATAAGGTGAAATCGATAACTCATGGATGACTGATAAGAGAATATTGATAAAAGAATCAGCTGGCATAGAGTAATAGTATAGAGGAGCAGTTGCGTTCCCTACATCGCCTGCATACCACATTGGTTCGACAACGGACAAGTGACCCCTCTTTACATTTTGACTACAAATAAAGAGAAAAAATAAATAAATGTATAAAATATATATTTAGGCAAGCTGCATGATTACAGATCATGAACACGATTTGAGATAATATCACAAAACAACCAACAGAGAAACATTTTAAGAATTACATGAGTTCTTATGGGAGATTATTTTTGTCACACCTACGGGCTAATCAGTGTAGACGGTATAAAGATAAGTATTATTTTTCTCTTAGTTCTGGTGACACTTTTCATTTCTTAACTCAAAATTTGTGAAATCAGTTTCGGCAGCAAAGAAGAAATTTCTGACTACAATACATTTTTCCAGAATTTTAGTAACGAAATTTATGATCTCAATGGCTGTTTTTCTTCTGGGTAATAGTCATTCTGTTCTAAAACAATTATTGTTTACCAATAACCGTATCAGAAATGTGTTTCTTCTAAAGTAGCTGCACTGCAAGAAGCAGTCACTTGTCGGACGGCTCCTCTATATTACTCTGGAAGATGAGGTAGGCATGGTATAGGCATAAGTGGAAATTCGGATAGCTGATAAGATATATTGGACTAGAGAATCAGCTGATAAGGGACAGAACATTTGCTGACCAAAAGACATGCCCACGATTTAATGTCTGCCGTATAAAGGTTAAGATTGAAACGATTTTTTCAAATATTAAATATAAGTTAAACAAATCATTGGCTTTCAAGCTACCTACATAGTTAACGTTAATTGTAGACTCCCACTTTTCCATCGTTTCGTTAAATATTCCCGCATTGTTGACGACTATGTCCAATCTCTTAAAGTGGTCTATACACGACTTGAATGCGTCTGAAAAATAATTACACAACATCATAATCTTTATGACGTTTTAGCTAGGTGGACAGAAATAGCCTATGCTTAGCTTCGCACCAAAGAGTTGGTATTCGATGAACAGAGTTGGACATTTTTTATTCGAGTTCAAAGCTGACTTGAAAAATTGTCATTTTAGTGATTTCATAAAGTTAATTTTTTAATCATGATTATTTTAATCTAATAGTAAGCAAAACAACAAATTAGTCATATATTACTAATTTCACTATTGCGTAGAAATAAAATTAGTGGTAATTAAACATTTTTTCTTCAAAAAAGTAAAGTAAGTATGTACTTAAAGTACATACGAAATAAGTTATTCGTGACTTAAGAAATGAAGAAAATAACTTTGGTACAGTTTAATAATATTGTTTATTATTTTATTTTATTTTTTTTTTTTTAATTGAGGCATACGCATATTTATAATAGTTATTTAGCTTTTGCCTAATTTTTCAATAAATATTAGCGTTTAAACTAAAAAACTGTGTAGAATAAATTATTACAATACGAGTTATAATTATTACTTTCGAATACCACATCGCTAGTGACGTCACAATGTAACGCTAAGACTTTATCGTGGCCGAAGATCTGTGCAAATTCATTGGAAACGGATTGGCATTGCTTGATGTTTATGTCACAAAGCGCTACCTAAAAATAAAAAGAGATTTTGTTATGAAGGTTAAAGTTGTGTTATTAATTAAAATCCAATTGCAAAAAACTTGTAAAACAATAATTATTGTAGTTAAAATTTTTAATTTTCCCAATTAAAAGTTTGTCTAAAAATGTTCAGGGAATCGTTTAGGTTATGGGTCCACTCTAAATGTACATTCAGTCTAATTTTAAGTTTCAGTGAGGCTTAGAACTACACATACAAAAAGCAACATAAAGAACAAGTGTCCATCCATTTACATATAATATAACTAAAGAATATTTCATATGAACTATGAGATAATTCGACTAAGCTCAAATTGTTTTTTTCTTGAAAATAATTTCAAAAAGGGGTTTCCTTCTTTTTTAAAAAAAAAACTGAAATTGTTTTGTTAGTTTTTAGCCTGAATAGTATAAAAACAAATCCGTAGTAGAATTGGGTGAACTTTTTAAATTTTATTCCTACCACTTCATCTAAAGAAAATCAATTATCACTCAAGAAGTTTATGGGTTATATTTGTCAACAACATAAATTTCTCATTTTATGGGCGTGATAAATTTATTATATCCCTACCATCAGAAGTATATTTTTATTACTTTTATAATATATATATATATATATATATATATATATATATATATATAAATATACATACCTTAACATTATTTTGAAGTAAGTACTTGGTGTAAGCATAACCGATTCCAGACGCTGCACCAGTAACTAAAGCCACTTGATTTACAAATTCCATGGTAGGTTCGATTTTGTTATTTGTAATTAGTTCCGGTTATAATTATTATAACACACAGAATTTGTTTACCACTGACGTTACTGCAAACAGGCGAGTAGAGAAATATATATGACTAGGATATAAAAATATTGTATTTAAATGCATTTTAATCAAACATTTGCACAGTTCTGAGAATATGATGTTATAAGAGAATAATAATTTTGTTTACTTACGATTTAACTCTACAAAGGACAAGTTTGTTCTGATGTGTTTCTGCAATCCTACTAAAATAGTTTAAGAAAAATAGTCTACTTGTAAGGTTCAAACAATAACCATACAGCAGTTATTACTCGGTAATTAGAATAAAATTATAATATTTTAATATACTGTATTATTCATTATTATGCTTGTGTGTGAACGATTATAATATATATATAAATATATATATATACATATATATATATATGTATAAATATTTATTCATTGTTATAATATGTATATTATTATTTTTCATTGTATAACCTTGTGTTATTTACATTGGGAATAAATTGAATTGTAGCATTGTATGATATTACCAACAGTGCATAATTAATATCTCATATTAAATTTCAACGTAAGGCTAGTCACTATGGTAGACAATTAATAATTAAGTTTTATAAAAAAATTAGCTATTGGTAAAATCATAAATTATTCCTAAATGACACGGTGTCTATCACTAAAATAATAAATAAATATATAATTCGAGGCATGTTGTTGGGTTGCCAAATGCGGGTTCTCGTCGACCTTTTCATATATCTCACAAAATATCTCAAGTGTTTAACATCTAATTTGACACTGGGCACTAGTGTACTATAGTGTAAATAAAAAATTTCCATCTGGCATCTGGATATACAACAAGAAGTCCGTAGAATGGGGTTAATTTTTCAAATTTTATAACATACAATATTTGCATAAAGATTAAACTTTTATAAATTTGGAAAAAATGATTGTATCTAAAAAATAGCCCGTTGATAGCGATTTCTTCAACAACTATAAGGTGCAATCCAAATTAAATGTATTTTATATTCACAAACATGTTGAATTTCTGTTACAACGGGCACTGAACGGTTAAGATTCAGTTATCCATTTATTAAACGGCTTTGTTTGGTAGCTGAGTAAAAACAATTGACGAATGCAGTACATCATTAAAAAAACATGAATAGTATTGGTTAGGTAAGTTAAACTAGAAATTATTACTATTTGTATTATAATAATGTTATCGTACAAGGTCGAGTGTCGATCAATATTATTTCGATATCAGACTTCATACAGCTTGTACCAAAAAGTGAATTTATTGAGGTTGTTTCCAAACGACAACAATCGATCGGATTGCAATCAAATAGGTATTTCGAATCGTTTTTAATAATTATACGCAGTACAGCCTTGGCTTACTTAAAAGTTACAAAAAACAAAATCGAGCCTACCGTGGAACGGGCAAACCAAGTGGTTTTAGTTACTGGAGCAGCTTCTAGGACCGGTTAGTTCTTACTTAAAAAAAATGTTAAGGTATATATAAATTCACTTCTGATAGTAGTATAACAACAAATTTGTCACGCCCATAAAAAAAAAGCAATTTTTGTTGTGGACAAATATAAAACATTTTGTTTATAATTTGTCTTATTTTTAGATTGATGAAAATTGTAAATTTCCCCAAAGTTAGGGCGTCGATGGAACAATTGTTGACGCTCATTTTTCCACGTTGTAACTTAACGATCAAAGTGTCTGTTGTTTCTGCTCTATAGACGTTGAAAAGATCATCCGACTTGGTGCACACTGATCGATATCTTAATGCGTTGTTAGTAGAATTTTTTTTTATAAAATAAATACCGAGTGAGTTAATAATATAATGTATACTTGTTTTCAGCATGATTTTAATACTGATCTAGCAGCAAACGTAGTGGGGACTAAGTAACTTGTTATTATATGAAAAGGGTTAAGTTCGTTCAATTAAATATCTTTTTGTTGGTTGAACAATTGTTATTAACAAATTCTTAAAAGTATAACGCATCAGAATTAAAAAAATACTTTTTATGTATTTTTTAGGTAAACAGTTTTTTTTTCATACGAATTACCTACATTTTAAACAAAACTCCTTCATAAATGATCATATAAAATTATTTTTAATAATTAAATATTCTTACATAATTCAATTTATCTATTATAAATTATTATTTTTAGTGAATACTAGAAAATAATGTTATAATAATATGTATAAAACTGAATGATTTGACTTTCGTTGCTAGTTCAAAATACCCAAATATTTTTTTTTTTTTATTTAAGAGTATTTACAATCTATGCTGCAAGGCATAATAAGCAAATAGTTACATTGTTATATATACAGAGAGAGGGAAAAAAAAATAAACAAATAGAAACGGTGATTTGGTATGAGGAGGGAGGCTATCCAGTGATAGAACCCAACGTGATTTTTGTTCTAATTATTTTTAATTAGATTAATTTGAATTATTGTATTAATAGATCTCGACACCAATGTCTTCGGAGTCGGCGAGGTGGATTTCCGGGGAGTGAATTAGAAGCAAGTTGAGATATTAAAGGGTTAGAATGAGTGTGTAATTTGGAATGAAATTTTTTGTAGTGTTTTATGGCTAAATGGTTTATTGGTTCTATTTTAAAGTCATTTTGGAGTGTGCAGTTTGATACATACCATGGGGTGGAAGAGATAATACGTAGAGTGATAGATTGGAAAGCTTGTAAGGTACGAAGTTGGGATGGTTTTGCACATCCCCAAATTTGGATTGCATATGCCCAAATAGGCCTCAATAGGGATTTGTATTTAATAATTTTAGTGTGGAAAGGTAATTTTGATTTGAGGATTGGACGTAGTAAATGGAGTCTGCTGTTGAGAATTTTTCTTTTGGATTTAATGTGGGAGCCCCAAGTTAATCGTTTGTCGAGTGTGACACCAAGATATTTGACTTCCGAGGATATTGGAATAAGTATTCCTTGGAATTGGGGAGGGGGTGGAACAGATTTTTTTAGTGTGAAGGGAACGTACACAGATTTATCTAGATTAATTTTAATTCTCCAATTAGATGACCAGAAATCAATTAGATTTAAGTGAGTTTGAAGGAAATTGGAAGTAACTTCTGGATCATTTCCTGGGGAGAGTATTGCAGTGTCATCTGCATAAGTATCCATAATAGTATTTGGTGTTTTTGGAATGTCAGCCGTAAAAACATTAAATAGATCAGGGGAGAGGTCACTGCCCTGGGGCACTCCTGCTTTAATTTGGTGGTATGGTGAAAAGGAATTACCATATCTGACTCTATAACTTCTATTTTCTAAATAAGAACGAATTATTAAGTAATATGGGGCAGGTAGAAACAATTTGAGTTTGAAGAGTAGGCCTTCATGCCATACACGGTCAAAGGCCTGGGCCACATCCAAAAATACCCCTGGACAATATTGTTTTTTTTCAAAAGAAGAACAAATTTGATCTGTTAGTCTGTGAATTTAGTGAGCAGTCGAGTGATTGGATCTAAAGCCAAATTGGGAATTAGGAATTATGTTGTGGGTAGGAAATATTGGTCTTATCCTTATGAGTATAATTTTCTCAAACAATTTGGCGAGAGTTGGGAGTAAGCTGATAGGTCTATAGGAAGTAATCTCATTTTTTGATTTGTTGGGTTTGGGGATAACAATTATTGTGGATATTTTCCATATTAATGGAAAATAAGAAATTCGCAGCATGGAATTAAAAATATAAGTTATTAGAACAATTGTTTTTTTTGGCAAATTTTTGAGGATTTTGTTAGTTATGAGGTCATGTCCTGGTGATTTCCCTTCTTTTAATTTATTTATTAAAAATTTGATTTCACTTGGTGAGGTATGTTTTGCAGGTAATGACATTGGAAGAGGACTATTGACAAAAATATTAACCTTTTCTAAGTGTTCGTGGTTGGGAAATACGTCAGTATGTGGTTTGAAAATGTTGGAAAAATGCTCTCCGAAAAGGTTGGCTTTTTCTTTGTCAGAGATGGCCAAGGATCCATTTGGGCCAGTTATAGGTGGAAGTTGTTGTTTTATGTTAAGTAAGCTTTTGGTAGTTTTCCAAAGTGAGCCATCTTTTGAGTTTAAGGACTAGTATTTTCTTTCGAAGAACTCAGTTTTGTGTTTTATTATTAATTTTTTAATAGTGTTCGTTAAGTGATTAAATATTTGTTTGTCGGAAGGATATCGATATTTCTGCCATCTGGAGCGTGCACGTCTTTTATCGGAAATCAACGTTTTAATATATAAAGGCAAAGTATGATTATTTGATTGATGTTTACTGGTTGGATATGACGCATTGTGGACGGCAGATTGTACAGAAGTTACAAGGTCTTGGGCAGCGTTTTCTATATCTATTTTTGATTTAAGGGAGATATTTAGATTAGTAGTGTTTTGCATAATTTCAGAGAATTCTTTCCAATTTACTGGGCCTTGTGATATAACTTAAAAAATATAGTTCGATGATACAATGTAATAATGAATAATGTTCGAATATTTATTTAAATATTCAAAAGAACAAAGTATTAATTTGGAATTACCTCATTTAATCAAATTAGTCGTACTTCATAGTATCATATTAATATTAAACTATTTATTAGCAACAAATACTTATACAAAAGTATTCTATAAAAATAATAAATATATTAATTTAATATTAAGTATTTTCAATTTTTTTACCTTCAAGTGGGTCTATAAAATTATAAGTTCGAGGGCGTTCCCGAAATTCATCTTCTTCGATTAATTCTAACAAATTAATTGCTGCTTCATTTTCGTTAATTTCCAAATCGTCATCCATTATTTAAATTTAAAAAAAATATTCAAAACGAATAACAATTTATAAATAATCGTAAGTGTTTACAAAGGTAATACACGCGACTGATATATACACACTGCACTTATGATATAAATTGCATTCCTTTTATTATAAGATAACGCAATTGAAGTCAGTACGGTGAGGTATACAATACGGCTTTACGGAAACCGGTTCACATGGTGTTAATCATCATTTCGAGATCCCTATAAAATCGTTCTAATATGAGGACTGACAGCTGACCACCATTCTCTACCTATGGTGCAAAGTGTAATTCGGACGCCGACATAGCACAGCGACTATAAGGTGTAGTTAAGCACCGACAACCTACCGTTTCGAGCGTAACCCCCGTCTGCCCTCGTACCTCCTAGTAGTTAACTTCGACATTTTGCTGACTTAACTTCTAAAAACTTCCCTACGACTAGCCCCGCTAGTTCGATCAATCAGGATCCTACACGCGAGTTGTAAAATACTACTATGAATATTATAAAAAATAAATTATTTTTAAAAATGTGCGTATTACCATATTGCTTTCTTATTTTTTGATGCATTTCCAGTTCTTATTTAAGACATTTCGAGGCCTTCAGTGTTGTAACGAACTAAGCTACAAATATTATTTTTAATTAATATAATTATTAATTTATTAATAATTATATTTATATTAACAACTATACTAACCCCAAAAATATTAATATTTATATTAATTAACGATTAAGATTATATTTGTGACCTTAATTAAACATCAATAAAAATTACAATTAATGATTTCCTAATATCTCCCATTTAAATTAAATATTGTTTTACTTAAAATGTTCCTAAATAAACTTCTACATTTAATTTGTTGCCTTTGAATTAAAAATAATGGCTGAAAGATACGGATATTTATTTTTTTTTAAATTTATTTAAAGAGATACTTAGGTTAGTAAAATATTGCCCGACAAGGCACAACAGATAAAAAAAAATTACCTTTATTCCCAAAACATAATATGAAGTAGGTATAGCGTTAATATATTTGTAAAATAATAAAAAATCGTAGAAATATAAGACACATATTTTCCTTTTCCACGTGTAAAAGGCTGTAATATACAAATATGTTATAATAAGATATAAAGCAAATGCTTAATTTTAAACAATATCATATCGTGCAGAAAACAAAATAATTCGACTCTTATGATTAAATTTGACTTAATATCATATGAATAGGGTTATTCTGGTACAAGAAAAATCAATCTGTCAAGAATGGCTAATAATTATGTAAATTTGAAATATGTTTAAGCATATTATTACTGATAAAGATTGACGTACCAACAAAATTATAAACCCTTTCCCCTAGGAGGGATAGAATTTTTTTCTATATTTCACTTTTTCAATCAAAGTTTTAGGGTTTGAAAGGTAATCTAATATGGGGCTCTAGCGCATACCAATTTCTCAAAAATCTGTAGTCAAACTTACTTTTAAAAATGAAAACCCCCAAAAAAGGGAAAAACTACACTTTGACTAAAGTAAATGTCTAGGTTACTACGTGTTAGTGAATGAATTATAAACAGGCAATGAAAAACTTGTCATTATATTGTTAACTACGATAGTTACTACTACTAATAGAGTTACTATGGCATTACATTTATATAGATAGACGATCAACCTTAATCGTATCCTTAGTGTTGAAAATGGATATTTAAGCACATAATTATTGTCATTAGGTATAATGTTTTTATCGATATTTTTATTTTTATCTGTAAATACTGAACTTCCTTTGCTTACTCACTTACTACTATTACTCACTAACGTATAATATTTCTTACTGTGCTGGTTTATACTGTGCTTGGTTTGGATTGTACTGCTTTGAACCTTATTGATCATAGCTTTGCATCGAATCGTTTTTACTTGATTACATCGTTTTTTCTAGCTGATTAAAATTGAGAACTAATATTTTCAGGGGGTTCAAGTATTATGGTTTTTTTTGTTTTTTAGCCGTTACAGTGTACACAGATAAAAAAAAACACACATCACAGTAAAACCAACACCTTCGCCGTTTTCTGCATCGAAACTAAAATTATTTTTTTTCAAACTGTTTATTCTAATTATTAGTCGACTTAATTATAGAAAATAAATAATACCGTACAACCCAATCTCAGAACAAGAATGAACATTTTCCACAAACTAATATGATCTAATTATTTTTACATCAACTTTTAAAATTGAAATAGTAACGCATACATTCCATTAACTTTTTAAATTGAGAATAATGCATATTTTACTATGTAAATGTTAACTGGTCGAAAGCCAGTTTTGGGGTAATTATTTTTCATATTATTTAAGTTTCAAATTTATAGGTGGAGTGCAGTATTTTTTTTTTCTGCACACACTTTCTCTCCCTTCCTAACTTTTAAACTCATATAACTTTAAAAATAGTTGTTTAAAACTTGTTATCAACCATTCAATTTTTTTTAGTAAAATATTCTTAATTTAAAAATGAATAAAATATATACGTTAGCATTTTAACTTCAAAAGAGGCTATTAAAAAAACAAAGTGGGAAAGGGGATAAAAACAATTGTGAAAAGTTGAGATCGAGTTGTATAAAAACGTCATGAACAAAAAAAATTCAATTTATTATAAAATCCTATTAGATATTGAGTGGCATATGATCAAAGATGCACCCTGTACACGGTTGCTAAACCAAAAACAATATAATTAAAACATATTCAAATTCCTATTGACTGTCAATTTGTACATAGCAACCTAGAAATTCATATATAAATGTGTATATTTATATTTATATTTATCATATAAAAACAAGATCGCAAAATTAAAAATTCTTATCTCCGGGTTGGAGGCCACTGGGATTATACAAATTGCATTTACATTTATTATTATTTGCTTTCGTTCTTGTATATGCTCCGGAAATTTATCAAGGTTATTATTTTATTTTTACAAATACCAACTTTCTATTTTACAATAACGTAAACATTAGATATATGGACGATTGTAAAACCTAAGAAAAACATAGTCTTAACTCCGCGTCGAAGTAGAGTGTATGTACACGGTAAAAAACATAAAAAAAATGAACCAAATGTGTAAATAAATAACAATACTGACATTGCAAAAACCTATTCGATTCTGATTTTTAGGGCAAAATATACCTTAGCTCATTTATAAGTCGCAAGACCATATAGTTTCAAAAGCCGAACAAGTCGATTATTGTCTAAGAAATTCTATCAGCTTAACCATATTAGTAAGTACTTCTGTCAAACTCTGGAAATTTTAATTACGTAAAAACTAAAAAGGAATGAGATTAATGAGTCACACGTTTTAAGGTGAAAAAGATAGTAATGAGTATTTTCTATAACTAGTTATTTTTTTGACTGGTCTAACGGCATTTTTTAACAACGTTTTTGAGTGAACGGTTTTTTATGTCTTTTTGGTACTAAAACAAATAATACAAATGATACGTTTTATTTAAATAATACAAATGATACGTTTTATTTAAATAATACAAATGATACGTTTTATTTAAATAATACAAATGATACGTTTTATCATTTTCGCATTCACATTTCTGGGAGAATTCTATAATAGATTTTTTCATTATTTGGCTTGATGTACACTATGAAGTATAAAGAAAAAAAATTGTTTAACCCGTTTTCATAATACCTCATAAAAGTAACTCCTTAGTGTACATATATCTAATTAAAAGTAACACATTTTTAAAAATACGTCGTCAAAAAAATTATTGTTCAGCAAAATTTAGATTGTCCATCATAACCATCATCATAACTACAAAAATGAAAAAAAAATAATTTTGTAGGGTTTTAAATTCTGCATAAAATACGGGTACAATTATTATTTTTTGCTTTTTTTTATAATCGCCAAAAATATAATTCCAAAGTTGAAAAATTGGAAAAAAAACTTTTTTTTATTTACTTAATTTGTTAACACCTATTTGCTTGTATCACTTAATAATATGCACTTATTGTTTGTTTGATAATTATATACGGACTGACGACCCGTCCCGGATAGCGAATTCATCAAGAAACCATCTGATGGCCGCGTTGGGCCTTCATGACCCGTTAAACTACATGACGATGATGATAATGATAATTATATATGCATTATAAATCTATGGAAAATATATTTTTCCGAGTTTTTGTTTTTCTGTTAATTTTTTTTTTTATAGTCATATTTTTTACTATCGACTTAATTTTCATTTAAAAAAGTTGTATTTGCATATTTTACGGCAAGAAAATGATAAAAATAAAATTCTACATATATATTATGCATAACTTACACAAAATTATATATTATTTTAATTTTTGTAGAACTAGAACTTTTTGAGTTATGATGGAAATTCTAAATCATTTTTGTAAATAGGATAGAAGTGGGTAGGAGATAGAAGTGGGAGATAAAGATAGAAGATAGGGTTGTGGGCTGGAGTGAGAGATAGGGGTAGAAGATAGGGGTGGGAGATAAGAGATATTTTGTACGTTCAACGTTAAAATTAGAACTAAATGATAAATTCAAAATAGTTTAAGGGCCCGAAATCTCTATAAATTGTTTTAAGCCAGATATTAAACACTACAATATTAGCCAGAAACTTGATGTTTTAATATACTAGCTTGTTACTGCTTCTTAATATACTATATCATTATCTATAATTCCACCACTACTCTAAATTTATTCGGTTCTTTAACGAGACATGAAAATGCTCTATCGTGGTTGTAGACTCGGCTGAAAAACTTTTTTTGTTACCTCTAGCCTCTAATCATTTATCTCTTATAATTTATCTCTTATCATTTATCTCTAATCTCTCGTCTTTTATCTTTTATCAATTATTTCTAATTATTTATCTCTTATCACTTATCATTTACTTCTTATTTCTTGTCTCTAATCATTTTTCTCTTATCATTTTTTTAGTTATGGACCGAAAGAGACTGAAAATGATGTGTCCACTATTTTAAGGTGGGCTTTTTGCAATTTTGCAGGAATTTTATTAGTTTTAAGCCATTATTTTTTTACCTACTAGTCGAAAATTTTAATTTTTGACTTATCGAAAAAATGAAAACGGAAACCTTATTTGGGGGACCCCCAGATGTCCAATTACCTATCACTTAACTTTCATGCTGGAACACCATGTATAAAAGTCAAATAAGAAAACAAAATTGATTATAAAACAACAGAAAACAAAAAAACCCGGATTATGAAAATTTGTAAATAATGATTTCTATATTTAAAAAAGCTCGGCTATAGTCTAGAAAAAAATGCTCATATTTAATACAAAACATTTCAATACTAAAATGCAAGAAACAACTACTTTATTTTATCACGTAATAAAAAGCACTTATAATTTATTGTTTGTTTGATAATTATATAGGTACACATTATAAATCTAATATAAGTCTATGGAAACAATTTTTTTTTTTAATATATAATCCGAGTTTTTGTTGTTTTGTTCATTGTTGTTTTATAGTCATTTTTTTGTAGTTTGCACTGTACAGTAGGGTTCGAAGCTTAATGGAATCAAAGCATAGAGCATAAAGGGGACGAAGAGGTCACAGGTCTACAGTAATTATTATTAACAAAAGTGTTATATGAGTACTAACTCCTGACAAATTCTCCATTTAAGGTTCTAAAATTACGGCTAAGAACCCAAAAAACAAAAAACTTACACTCCCTAGGGGGATTGGAAATGGGTATAATTTTTAATTTGAGAATTTATTTATTAAAAAAAAAGCCCACGTCATTGTATAACCAATAGCATCACTGCTCCGCATCGAAGCTAAAATTCTGATTAAATTGTATAAAAACATTATGATAAAACAAAAACTTAATTTCTTATTTAACCCTATGAGATATTGAATGATTCACAATAAAACGATCCCCTTGTATTTACGTATCATATACAAAACAGCACCGCAAAACCAATACCTTCTAATTTGTGCACTGGAGGCAACTGGAATCAATATAAATTATTTTATGTTTATTATTGTTTACAGATCAAATTGTTTTTGTTCGCTAAACACTAAAGGAGGTATTCTGAAGTTGACAAGTTCAAACGTAAAATCCATTCTGTTGACATTTTTTGAACTTTTGCAAACGTTTAAAATAAAAAGTTCCTATGATGAAACCTATTATTTTCCTAATATCGTTTTCTAATTTTATTGTATCATTTGTTGATGGAGGTAACTGTTTGAAAGGTAACACTATACAATTTGTTTAATACTTTTATCTTTTCAATATGTATTGAATGTATTTGCGTTTCAATTAAATATTAAAATCTAATGAATTATCAAATGATACAAATATAATAAAAAATAATTTTATAAAAGTATAATAACTTCTAAGTTACCAGTTGGGTCATAACTAATCAATCACCCAGTGGATTTTTCAATACTTACAATCTATCTTGATCTAAACTTAAATCACAGTATAATTTTTTTGAATCGTTGTGTTACGTTTTCTATTTTTTTTTTAGTTTTGGTGGTATTGGAGCAAAGCATTTTAACTTTTGGGCCAACGAACTCTGATCTACTGCATAAACAGATCTTGGTTGATATCATGGGTGCAAACACAAGCATAAAATAAAAAACGTTTAAAAACCATAATTGCTCAGTTTTGCATCAAACCTTCAAATTTCTCTTTTTAATAAAAACAAAATAACACGCATTAAATAAAAATTTTGATATTTTGTTTTTACTAGTTTCTAATAGTAAAAGTACAAAAAAAATTGTATAAGAATAAACATTTTAAGCTTTATCCTTAACTTTAAAAACTACTTAACTATTTTATTTAGCTTCAACATCAGAAGCCATAGCTGAGGACATATTTGATGAAGAAGTTAATAATAGTAAGTATAATTTGTTAATCTTAAATACAAAAAAATCATAAGTAAATGTTATAAGTCTCTTGGGAGAAAAAAAACAATGTTGATATTTCAAAAATTTTTTTCAAAAGGTTTGACTTATTTATTTAGAATATTGATACCCAATTTAGTAATAAATAAAAAGTATTTTAAAAAATATTACTTAAAATTGCTTTTATGTTTATTATTGTTTGCAGATAAAAATGACATTTTTCTGTTTTATAGCTTTCGTTCCTGTATTTGCTCCGGTAGAATATCAAGGTTATTATTTGATTTTTACAAATAACAACTTAAGGTAGGTAATACAAATTTGAAAAATAATCTAATCATTATTTTACAGAGGACTATAGGATGGAGGTTTTAATCACAAGTCAGTAACATTTTTGATTTTTAACAAACAACTTTTAAAATTCATTGTTTCCATAGATATTTATTAAATAATGTAAAACATCATTACAGATACATTCATTGAGAATGCTTTTAGAGCAGGTAAAATATATATAAAGTGAATATGCTAATATATAAAAGTTTTGTAATGGGTACCTAGTTGTCCTAGTACCTAATTTTTATCAGTAGTGAAAAGTGCACCAGGTATGTAGTGTTAAGTTAAATGACTACTGCTTAAAGCTGGGTTATATAATTAACAGTATTCAAATGATTTATAATAATATGGTATCTAATTTTTTTTTATTTCAATATTTCAGTAAATACCTAATTTTTTCTTTTTATTCTAGGTAGATTGGAGCAAATAATTACTGAACTGGTTGATGATAACGTTCATTTCAAAGATTTTGGTAGTCATAATTATAATAATAATAATAATAAAAGCTAAAGAAAAAAGAAAAAAAAGAATAAACATTTGAAAATACTATAAAAATTGCATCTAAATTTTATCGTTGTGTAATTGTAAAGTGATATAAACATAACATTTTCCTTTAAATCTAAATGGAATCTTTATAAAAAAAAACACTGCTGGTAGCTCTGTCAATCTCGTCTGATTATTGTATTTTATTCTCATCCCCACAACTACTGCAATTGATAAATTATATTTTCATAAAGATTGCTTAGTCTATTTTATATAGTTTTTTTCTATTTGACTTTCGTTTTCTAAACTATGTAGTTTTATAATTTTTAATAGCAAATAAATTTATTCCAATATCGTTAATTTATGTAATTTAAATTTCAGTTATAATCAATAGTATGATCGCTGCACCGGGTAATAATTTTTGTTCAATTTTATGAAAATACTTCATTCCCATCGAATTTGCAGAGATTCTCATTGTATTGAATACACAGTGGAGCACATTTCTTCACTCCTTGAGCTTCCTTAACTTTCTGTTTAAAATATTATTATACAAATTTAAACACAATATTATTAATCTATGTAATGTTAATTTCAGATGACAGAGATCTTCTCCTCTTTGTGGGTAATTGTTTTCATTGCCTTATATTGACCTGTTACATACAAATAATTGAGATCCTTTATGCACACAAGAATTTTTTTTTTAGATTCAGAAGAAACAGTTATCCCATCCGATGACAATATGACCAGTAACCACATTTTTATAACTCATATTTAATATACTTAACGCATATTTATTGTTTATAAATACTTTACGATTAGCCATATGTACCTATTGAATAACACCAATAAAACATTTTGACTTTAGTCATAAAAAAGATGTAATTACAATGAAATATAGTTTGTTTAAATTTTAGATTTAAAACATTACCAGTATAATATGGGCCTTAAAATAAAAAATGCATTGGGTAAATATAAAATTAAAAAAAATAATAAATATACTAGTTTGTAGTTTTAAAGAAAAACTAATTAAAAGCTATATAACATATTATGTTTTATACTTATGCGTTTGATGATTATTCAAAATATAATATAAACTATTTCTACAAATGTTGCTATTAGAAATAATTAAACATTTATTCAATAATATTTTGCAATAATTATTTGCTCTAGTTAATATCAATTTTAAGTGACTGTTTTATATAAAATATACAGAGGAAGACGGTGTAAATTTAAAATAAATCATATCATTATTTTCCCTAATTTAATATTATGGAAAATTTCTAGTTTGGGAGTTCCAATCTGTAGTTTGAATATTAGTACACATTATAATACTATCCCCAACTTTATCAATCAATTAATTTATCATTTCTAATCTACCCTTGTTATGGGGTACATTTGAATTTAACGGGGACGGATTTGAGTGTGTCTTATTAATGTAGTTTAATATGTAAAATACAATTAAATTTTTAGAAAAAACGTTTTTCTGTATTTAAAGTAAATATAGAACATGAATGTTCTATGGAGTAGAATATTGAAATGGACTCCATGGTCGCCAATTCAAATCCACCTCACTTTATAATTGTTAATATTGAGTAATACATCAGATAAAATAATTACAATAAATTTACGTGTTGATACCAAATTAAAAGAAAACCAAATTTGGGATTCGTATACATTATTTTGTACTTAAAATTAATGACATTTTTATTTTTCTTAATCACATAATCAGTCTGAAATCAGAATCCGCAGATAACACAAACGATACTTCAACAGCGCGATTACTAAAAATATGTTTTTCTCGTTATTTTCTGCCCAGTGAAAATAGTTTTATCAGCATTATTTAAATGTACCCCGCATTCAAATCTACCCTAATTTCCTCCAAACTGAGTTTTATAAGTGCATAATGATTTGATGTGTTTATTACAGGACTTGGCGATCCTGCAATTGATGAAACCCAAAGTAATTACGAATTTTCTATAGTCATAAATGGCGTTGCTTGCTTTAGAGTTGAAATTTGCTTAATTTTCTTAAATAAATGTTTTATGTCAAACAACAATTTTAATAAAATAAACTTTTTATTATGGATACAGAAAGAGAAAAGAGAGTGAGACTTAGTGACCATTTATGATGATATTTTAAACGTTTTTGAACGTTAATGCTTTTATACAATGTGATCTAAATTTATCAACATTTTTTTTAGTTTTTTCGCCTTCCCAACTTTTTTTTTTTTAAATAAAGCATACATTTCATTCGCTTATGAACTCAAAACAATGTACTAATACAGGGTCATTATTTTATCATAAACCAGTCAATATCTAACTGGATTTAATTAATAATTGATATTTTTTTTTCGTATTGTTTTTATACAATGTGATGAAAAATTTGATCACCAATCCTCATAAGCAAAAAGGAGGATTTTTGGTTTTTGACATTTTCGTGTCTTAGCTGGCACATAACCGAAAAAAGCGTTATTTACTTAGCGCTATCAAAAAAGCGTTACCACACGGAGAGGGTTAGCGTTTGAATTTTAAATTTTCAATTATGTGTACAAGTTTATGTAATTAAAAACAAAATATGTTGCCATTTAAAAAATCAAAAATTCTCCTTTTTGGCTTATAAGGACTAGGGATAAAAAATTTCAAAATATTGAAAAATTGTGTAAAATATTATGTACCTAATGGTTTAGGAAAAATACCATTCTCAAAATATTCATATTTTCAGAGAACACGAGTGTCTTACGTTAGTTGGATCACCCTGTATATACTCGTATATACATTTTTTTACTAGACCCACAATATTTCCTTGATCACTTAACTGAATTTTTTGTATAGCAAGGTAGAAATGTTAGTTGGTTCACCCTAATGAAGATTGACAAAAATGAAAAATTGGTCTCTATTAACTATTTAAATTGTATTGTGTAAAAAATATGTGTTTTACTATTTTCTATGAAACCCTATGAGAAATTGAGTGGTTCGCGATAAAATGATTACCCTGTATATGTTCACGCTAACCGTAATTGGATTATAGTGTTAATGTGTATTACGATCTTTGGGAGTTCCAGTATAGAATAAATACAACAAATTACTTGAACCACGATTCTTTGAGTTATGCACCACTAGCAACTAAAATATTTTGTTTTTATTTTTTTATTTTTACAATATACGGGCATGTAAAAATGATTATCGTGGATTTTGTAGGCTTAGCTTTGGAAACCCTTGGACACAAGAGAAGGGAATGTACTGGACCAGCTATAAAAAATACAATCCAACATATATTAGGTAAATATTAATATAAGGTATGGCTTTTGAAACAGTAATGTACTGTCTTGAAATACAAACTGCGTGGCTATAGAATACGGTCACCATTCATATTCTATTATTTTTAATGACGTTTTCAAATAAGATAGTTGTGTCTTTCACCATAAAAAAACAGTATCCAGTATACTAAATTTTGCAAATTAATTTTTTTTTTAGATGAACTCGTGTATAATCTACCGGATACTGATGACTTTTTAATACGAATGTGTCGTTTGACAGGGATATACTTGAGTGCAACATTTCCAGAATCGTTCATAAACAGGCTTAGAATTAACTACGAAGATCGTGATTGCATCCTATATCATGGCCCTTGGCAAAACAAAATATACAGAATTCATAATGGCGACTGGACGCAAATATTGCCAGGCGGCATAATGCGTCCACTATTTTTAAACTAAAAATTTTCAAAAATGTTAAACTATAACTATTTTAGAAAACTTTATAAAAAATTTCCCAATGGCTTTTGCTAACAATGCTCTGTAAAACAAAATAATATGTACATATTTTCTTGTTTTATTGAATGTAGTAACGAATAATAGTATAAATTATAAAAATTTAATCACACGTGAATATAATATATAAATGCATATTAAAATTATACACAACCATAATTAGTATTGTGTCTCTTAATTATCACAACGTATATTTTTATAAATAAACATTGTTCAGCTACACTTTTAATCTAACTTTGCACAATTTTCATAATCTTAATTATTCGCCTAAACACAATTTTAAAAATAAACTAGTCCAGTATAAACCAAGTATGGTATAATCCAGCGCATAAGTAAGTACTGTAAAAAGTAAAAAAAATAGGATCTACAAAAATTTGATGCAACTTATGCTTATATTTATTCATAAAAATAATATGCATAACGAGATTAAGTCCAGGATAAGTGCAGCAAACCGAGGATACCGTGCAACGAGGAAAATGTTCACATCGAAACTGCTATCTAGAGACACAATGAAAAAAAACTATACATTACCTACTTGCGCCCCATTGTCATGTACGGATGTGAGACATGGTCCACGACGCAGGGTGACGAGAATAACCTATTGACTTTCGAAAGGAAAATACTTAGAAAAATATATGGGCCTATATTAAACCCCAATCTGGTGTATACGAGCGAAGAAAAAACGCTGACTTAAACAGTCTGTTTAACACAACCAATTTAAAAGATTTTCTGAGGTCGAAAAGGTTAGAGTGGGCTGGCCATGTTTGGCGTGCAGAGGGTGGACTGATAAAACAGGTACTCATCAACAAACCAAATAAAAAACGACCTGTAGGAAGGCCAAGACAACGGTGGTTGGACCGAGTTAAGGACGACCTGAAGAGATCACGCAATGGAGCAAGTATTGAGGATGCAGAGGATCGAGAAGTTTGGAGAGCTTTGGTAGAAGCTGCGAAGCGCCTAAATGGCGCGTAAAGCAAAAAAAAAAAAAAATGCTTATATTTATATATATAATAATGATTGTTTAAAAACCCTTGATCATAAAATAATACATTATCTATTGATTTAACTAAACATTTAGCTGTTGTCTTAACTGTTTATTCTCATAAATAACTTATAAAAAGCGGTCCTGTAAGTTTATCATGACTTGTAAATGTATTGTAATTTTACATTTAGTATTATTAAAATTAAGAATTCTTTTAAAAGTCAAGCCAGGAATTAATATAAAGTTAAAAAAAAAGAGGTTAAATTTTATAAAAAAAAAGACGAAAAAACGACCACAGTAGTCAAAATAATTGAAATAATTATGTGTAAAAATAAGATAATTTTTTAAAAAAGTCGAATTAGATGTAGCGTAATTATAAATTTACTAATAAAAAGTATTTAAATTATATTTTATACTGGTATACATTGTTGGCTTTATTATATCTTATGTCGGTTAATAGAAGTATGTTTTTTAAGTAATGATGAATCAAATAATTCGAAAAATTATTTTATTGTATATTATAGTTTATAACTTTTGTTATGAACATTTAATTTTTATATTATATAGTTAAATAATATATCAAAGTAGTATAACACAATAATATTATTATTCTTAAGTATAATATTAATATTAAACTAAACGGTTATGAATATGTCTAAAATGTATGTTATTACTTCTCTAAATTATTATTATCTAAGAAGTTTAGTTTTTGTGTGTACAACCTTCAGTTTTTAGTTAACCAAGTGTGCAGTACAATGGTGCCAACACTCAGGCCCGCCTCAAGCAGGCGACATAGGCACACACCTAAGACAGCATTTTAAGTATTTATGTTGTACAATATTATTGTCAATCTCATACACATAGGCAAAAATAAACAAGGAGAGTGGAAACATGGTATACTTTAGGTTTGGTGCTTTAGATATAAATTCCTATTTTTTTTTAGAATATAATGGCAAAAACTAGTTGAACTGTTCAGTGTTTACCAACACTTTTATCGCTTTAGAAAGCCTCTTAACACTTTCTGTGATGGCTGCCACAGCGGAAAGAAGCTTTGAATTGAATTTAATTTGAATTGAAAATTATCAAAAATAATCTACCTACAGACCCAAATGTCACTAGATCGTGTAGTGGACCTTGCAATGATTTCAATCGAGAAGGATCTGAGAATTACTTTGGACCTGCATGAAGTTACATCTGATTTTACAAACGCAATAGCACTAAAAGTTAATTTTTAATATTTTGTTTTTATTGCAACTATTATAATTGTGTTTTTACGTATGAAGTCTACTATTAAACATCTAACCAATTGTACACTATTTATAAAATAATATAATGGACACGGAATTTGTTTATTTTTGTATAAACAAATATTGGATGTAAAAAATATTTCGCTCATAAACAATTAGGTGGCGAAAAACTTGAGTTTGTCTAGGTGTGTTCAAACGCTTGAGCTGAGCCTGGCCACACTTAACCCACACTATTATATTCATTACGAAACTAGCGACGAGGAAAATAAAATATCAGCTTTAAATCTAAAACTCGACGATAACCTGATGGTTCCAATTTGTTGACGATTAAATCTTGTCTAGTCTGCATCAAAGCGTGCACGAGGTCGTTTCTCACGGTATTGTTTTTTGTTCGGTAGTCCATCGTTCGGTTAAACGAAGATTCGAAAAAGTCTGATGCCGCTAATTTTAGGAAAGTCGCTAATTTTCAACATTTTCCTAAGCGACGGTGAAATATACATGACAAATCTGTATGTCGACGCGAACACCGCATGTCCGGCTTTCCGGAAAGGTGAATCTTCATCAACGATGGCGTTCAACTTCGGCATACCGAAAACGCAAGTACCGATTACGTCCGTGTAATAATCGCCCATGATGTCACGCACTTCTATTGAATTAAGCTCATTGCCAAATTTGTCATCAATTGGTACACTACAACACACTACATTCTTTTAGCTGATCATGCATGTTTTTCAGCTGGGACAATGTGAAAATTCGGCTCAATTTGCTTCTCGTGATTTTCCATTTCTGTCCTTTCGTCCCAAACACGCGGAGTAGCGTCGATATCCACAGCCATACCGCGGTCGGTGGAATGCGAGAAATCTTCGATGAGCCTTTGTTGGACTTTTCATCTTGTAAATGCCCCAGTACTTGTGTCCGAAACTGTGACTATTTTGCTATTGTAGTTTTAATTTTCATCATAGATTTTACAGTTTTTCCATTGTCATATAAATTATAAATAACATCCAGTGGCTTAAGATAAGGTATGAGTTAGATAAAAACATAAAAACAAAAATACACCAATGCAAATCAATGTTTAACCCCATATCCAAGCTAATATCAATAAATTGGTTGCTAAAAAAAATCTAATAAAGAGATTAAAAAATACAAGAAAAGCTTTTTACTGAATACACATTTTTTTTTTAATACTGTAAAGCTTTTTAGTCTAAGACGTCAAAAACATGGCTATCACTAACATAGCACTAATAATAGCCTTGAACCAATAACCTTGAACTAAAGATAAGTAAAACGTTAGATGATCATTTCACCTAAACATGTCTTGTTTTTAGAAAAAACCAACTAATGTTTAAGTTTTTTTTGATAATATTTGTTTAAATATCTTACGGTCACAATTTACATATTATAAACAATTTCCTTATAGTGATATTTTCTATGAAATGATTTACTTATTAAAGTTTCATGTAAATTCGTTACACTAGATGATAACAATTAGTTTTTAGTGTTTGAGTTAAAAATATTATTTTCAACTTTAAATGGTAGTTTTAGATGATAACTTTAAATGTCAAATAGAAACCTACATGTTTTATTAGTCTATCAAATTGAGATTAATGTACTAAAAATAATGAATCGTCTAAAACTAAGTAAACATGTTGACAAAATGAAGTGTGGTAGACTTCAATTTTTGTTTATCCGTATGTGAATTTTTTAAATATTTTCTTTTACAACAATCCTTTGAATAATTATTTCCAACTCGACCATTCGCTGTACACATGACCGTACGGTGAAATAAATTCCGTAGATAGACGTTTAATATTAAATAGTTTTCTTGTCTATGCATATCACTGCACGCTATTTTGAACTATAATGTTGTAACTTTTATCCATGTAATACTTAATTAATTATAAATTTTTTATAATGTATTTACTATGTAACATTTTAAAGTCCAGTGATGATACAACTAACTCCAAAAGTGTATCAACACTATCCCCTTTCTGAAAATTGGTACAAGATATAATTTTTGTTCCTACAAAAAAAGTAGTGCTTGGTATTTTTATGAGGCACTTCGCTATTCTGTTTAATTTACTATATTTCTAATCAGGTATGTGGAGCAATGGCCACCCAATACAAAACTTATAACATGAGCATTACAGACGTTCGGCCACGACTCAGAAGCAAAAAATAAGAAAAAGTACTTGTTTTATGTTTAAAAATAATATACGTGTCTTGTGTAGTCATCTATAATATCATACCATAATCTAATTTTTGTTAGATAAAACAAAAACAACTTGGTTTATGACAAGCGCATAAAAAAGTGAAATTTAAGTACTTATTTTAAGTATAAAATAAGAATTTTAAGTTATTGGAGGACAATATAACGAAAAGCTACTAAGTTAGAAATAAAAAGTGATTTCATTAGAGAATAATAAATAAAAGGAAATTTACACTGTCGTGAAATTAATTGATCGAAAATCTATGAGTTGTACATTCGTCTTATTTAACTTAACAGATAATCTCACAAACTTTGACTAAAGTACAATAAAACAATATTTTAAGGCTTTTTTAATCAACTTTTTGATAACATGGATGTCAAGTAAGGCCTAACAATATTTCTCGTCTTTGATTAGCTACAGCCCATCCATCAGCTATACCACGTCCTCTCAAAATTATTTTTCCAAATTCTCATGACGTCTGTTTATTTGAACAGCCGAGTGGAAAGGGATAATATTTCTCAAACCTAACTTTTGGAAATTTTAACAAAACTGTTTATTTCCTATATAATTTAAATAGGAATTGTGTTTTATAATATTTGTTATTGAAGTTCAAATGGTATATTATCATTTATCGCTTATGCAGTGGCTCATAAGCCACTGCATTTTCATTTCAACTTCAAAACGGCTATCTCAGTTTATTTTTCTTATTTTGTTTTAGTAAATTTTTGACATCTTTTCCTTTTAATATAAATATTTTTTTTCTTAATAGTTTTGTGTCTGCATAAGGATTTGATTATAAAAATTTAAATTGTATTTACATAATTAAAATTTTAATATGAGCAACTAAAAAAAAACTGTTAATTCAGTGTTTTGTTTATTTTGGTATTTTAATCAAAACATGAAGCTCTATGCGAATTGTATTTATTTCAGAATAACCACATCTTACGTAAAATAAATATCCATTCAAATTTAAAAACTTATTCTATACCTTAGATATTATAAAGGTAAACTTAGGTCGACTATACATAATACAACAGTAGCCCTGAAAAGAAAACAGGAAGTTATGGTGTCGGATTTTACATGAGCAAGAAAATGAGCAAGTTCTTTTTAAACTTTAAAAGCCATATCAGACAGGATAAGCAAAATAAGACTTAAAGGAAAATTCAGAAATATATCAAAATTCTCAGTATACGACCCAACTGAAGTCTCTGATGAAGAAGCAAAGAATGATTTTCACAACAGCCTAGAAAAAAGCATTGATAAGGTACCTAAACATGATTGTTATAATGGATGACTTTAACGCAAAGATCAGAATAAATAAGATCAGTAGCAGGACGATTTTCTCTACACGAGTGATAATGGTTTACTCTTGGTTTAATGTGCAGAAATGGTAGGATAATAATTAAAAGTACTTGTTCTCACACACAAAGGAACATGGGAGATGCCTGGATAGAACGTAGTTAATCAAATTGACCATATTGTCTTTTAAGCTCGTCTCAGCTAAAATTGATGAAGACAAGCACGATGAGAGACCCCAACTGCAATACCGATCACTATCTATTTCGTGCAATATCTAGACAACGCTTAGCTAACATACAAAAAGACAAAGGCATAGAAAGAAAGAGATGGAACACTGAATGCCTGAAAAATGAAGATGGCCTAAAAAAATATCAGGAAGCTCTTGACACAAGACTAAGTAGCCTAGGAGACATAAACAACAATTATCAAATAGAAGACCTATAGGAGCTTCTCAAAAGCATAACGCAGCCTAGGAGAGTGTAGGTGACACTAAGAACGTTATAAACGAAGAATGGTATGATGAAGAACGCATAGAAATTTTCAATAAAAAAAAACCAGGCAAGATTAAAAATTCTGCTAAAAAATATCGACCACACGCCCTAATGGTACGGACTATCCAATCCTCTCAAGGTCTATGGACTATGGGATCCCGATTTCGATAGACGGTTACCCATATATTACAATGTATTGAAAATAAAATATGATTTGTCATGTGCTGAGATACACAAAAGAGCTTCTATATATTATAGTAGAAGGGAAGATAAATGTCAAAAGAGTCGGAGACGACTAAGAACATCGTACATCAAAAAGATAATAACCGATGCTGGTCTAGCAAATTATAGGGAATGAAAGAGACTAGCTGGTAATAGAGAGGAATGGTGAAACTATGGAAAACTGCAAAACCAACCTGAAGGGTGATCACACCAAAAAAACCAGTTTAATAGTTATGTACTAATTGCAAATTTGAAAAATAAAATTCAGCAAAATACGATTTGAAAAGGGAAATTGCTTAAACTATTATGATAAGAATAACATTTCTAGGTCTGAAATGATTGTAAAACCATGATATAAATTTCAAAAGAAAAAAAAATACTATTCCGTCCAATAATATATTTTACCTATTCAAGTGTTAACCTAGAAATGTTGCCTCAATATAAAATACATTTTCACTGCAACTCTAATGTAAACATTGGATATATGGACGATTGTAAAACCTAAGAAAAACATAGTCTTAACTCCGCGTCGAAGTAGAGTGTATGTACACGGTAAAAAACATAAAAAAAATGAACCACCTGTGAAAACAAACAACAATACTGATATTGCAAAAACCTATTCGGTTCTGATTTTTCGGGCGAAATATACCTTAGCTCATTCGTAAGTCGCATAAGACCATATAGTTTCAAAAGCCGGACAAGTCGATTATTGTCTAAGAAATTCTATCAGCTCAACAATATTAGTAAGTATTTCTATCCAACTCTGAAAATTGTAATTACGTTAAGACTAAAAAGGAATGAGATTTAGATCCATACGTTTTAATGTGAAAAAGACAGCAATGAGTATTTTCTATAACTAGTTATTTTTTTAACGGGTCTAACGGCATTTTTTAACAACGTTTTTGAGTGAACGGTTTTCTTATATTTACACAATACCTCATAAAAGTAACTCCTTAATGTACATATACCTAATTAAAAATAACAAATTTTTAAAAATATGTCGTCAAAAAATGTATTATTCAGCAAAATTTAGATTGTCCATCAAATCTAAAAACCATCAACATAACTACAAAAATGAAAAAAAATATAATTTTGTAGGGTTTTGAATTCTGCATAAAATACGGGTACAATTATTATTTTTATAATAGCCAAAAATAGAATTCTAAAATTGACAAATTGCAAAAAAAAAACTTATTTTGCTTTACTTAATTTGTTAACACCTATTTGCTTGTATCACTTAATAATATGAACTTACAAATTATTGTTTGTTTCATAACTATAAACGGATTGACGACCCGTCCCGGATAGCGAATTCGTCAAGAAACCATCTGATGACGGCGTTGGGCCTTCATGACCCGTTAAGCTACATGATGATGATAATTATATACACATTAAAAAATCTATGAAAAATATATTTTTTCTTTTTCCGAGTGTTATTTTTCTGTTCATTTTTGTTTTATAGTCATTTTTTTTTTTACTATCGGTTTAAATTTAATTTAAAAAAGTTGAATTTGCATATTTTACGCTAAAAAAATGATAAAAATAAAATTGTACACTTATATTATGCATATCTTACACAAAGTCATGTATTATTTTAATTTTTGTAGAATTAGAATTTGTTGAGTTATGATGGAAAATCTAAATCATTTTTGTAAATATTATTTTTTTGACTTGGGCCGAAGGAAATAGTTTTTTTTACTTTAGGTTGTATACACCAATTGAAGACCTCGGGGCCGCTACAAGACATGTCCTTTTTTCAAAACGTTTTAAAATCCAAAAACAAATTCTTCAATAATGAAATGTATGCTTTACCTTTACCAAGTTTCAAAAGTTACTATCAAAAAAAAATACGTCGGAAGTGAAACAAAAAAATTCAAATCACATTCTATGAAAAATACAAAAATTAAATTTCTTATTTTACCATTTGAGATATTTAATGATTCACGATAAAATTATCCCTCTGTATATATGTATCATACACAAAACAGCCCCGCAAAACCAAAACCTTCTAACTTGTACACTGGAGGCAACTGGGATTAATATAAATTGCTTTTATGTTTATTATTATTTACAGATCAA
The DNA here is from genome assembly GCF_023614345.1 of Adelges cooleyi. Taxonomy (NCBI): domain Eukaryota; kingdom Metazoa; phylum Arthropoda; class Insecta; order Hemiptera; family Adelgidae; genus Adelges; species Adelges cooleyi. Next base: position 103,081 of record NW_026096056.1, on the reverse strand, counting down.
ATTCAAACTTGTAGATTTCGTTAGACAAGTGGACAAGTTCAAACGTGAAATCCATTCTGTTGAATTTTTTTTAACTTTTGCACACGTGTAAAATAAAAAGTTCCAAAGATGAAATCTATTATTTTGCTAGCATTGTTATCTAATTTTATTGTATCGTTTGTTGATGAAGGTGACTGTAACGAAGGTAACACTTTAAATTGTTAACTTAAATTTAAAATTGTTTTAATACTTTTATCTTTATATGTCTAAGAAGGTAAGTACAATATAAAGAAATTATTTATTTATTTATATATTTATATAAGGAGCCTCCATATCTGCGTATAACTACTCCTTGAAAAATTAATTCTACTTTAAAACGCGTAATCTGACCAGAGTTTTGGAAACCTAAACACTCCACCCTTCTAGCTGGCCTTATTTTTTGATTTTAAATAACCTGAGTGCTAACTACTTACTTATTAAATTTACAAATTTTTTTTTTAAAAGTTTACCCAATCTTTTGATTCTTTTTTCCATTAAATTCCACTTTACTGAATTCCAGAATTGTATTGACTTTTATTTGAAATGTTAGGACGTACAAAATATGTCCTATAAAAATGAATACTTTGCCGCTATTATTTAAATTTTGTATTAAGTGTATTATTAATCTTTGCCAAACCGTATCATAACCTTATTCTAAATCGAACGCTATGAGCATTTAGTATTTAGTTAGAAGTGTACTAGTGGATTAACTCACGGTCTAAGGTCGTTAATTCAGCTTATTTATTAGTAGCCCGGTATGTTTGGTTGTGTCTTCGTAAACTTAATATAGTATTAAATCTTAAGTTGTTTAAATTTGTGCTAACTAGTTTTATAGTAGTAAGGACACTGACTTTATAAAACGTACGAATTCCAATATAATTTTCATGTTTCAGCTGATAGTAGAACGGAAAATAAGTTTTAAATTAACATATTTATGTTTACAGTATCTGTCATCAGGAGTTAGCCAATGATATAACTATTTTATAAAAATTAGTTTTTTTCCAAACTCTTTATTCTAATTAGTAGACTTAAATATAGAATATAACTAATACCATACAAAAGAATCTCAGAACATGAACAAAAATATTCCACACATTTTATGTTCCTAAACCCATTCCAATCTAATCATTTTTATACCAACTTTTAGAATTTAAAAAGTAACGCATACATTTCATTAACTTTTTAAAATGAGAATAATGCACATTTGAGTATGTAAATGTTGACTGGTCGATAACCAGTTTTAGATAATTATTTTTGTAGTTATTGAAGTTTCATATTTATGGCAGGAGGAAAGGTAGAGTGCAGTATTTTTTTTATATCAGCACTCACTGACTCTCCCTTTCTAACTTTTAAACTCATATTACTTTAAAAATAGTTGTTTATAACTGGTTATCAACCATTCAAGTTTTTTAGTAAAATATTCTAAATAAAAAAAATTAATAAAATATATACGTTACCATTTAAACTTCAAAAGATGCTATAAAAAAAACAAAGTAGGGAGGGGTAAAAACAAAAACAAATTGTGAAAAGTTGAGATCACGTTTTATAAAAAACAATATGAACAAAAAAAATTCAATATCTTATTAAACACTATTACATATTGAATGGCCCATGATCAAAGATGCAGCCTGTATACGGTTGCTAAACCAAAACCTTCGATTAATAATATAATAAAAACAAACTCAAATGCCTATTGACTGTGAATTTGTAGAAAGCAACCTAGAAATTCATATATATTTAACATATAAATACTGGCTCGCAAAACCAAAAATTCTATTATCCGGGTTGGAGGCAACGGGGATTTTTACAAATTGCTTTTATATTTTTTATTATTTGCAGATAAAATAACATTTTATATATATATATATATATATATATATATATATATATATATATATATATATATATATATATATATATTTATTTATAGCTTTCGTCCCTGTACATGTTCCGCAAAATTATCAAGGTTATTATTTTATTTTTACAATTACCAACTTACAGGTTGGTCATACAAAATTAAATATAATCTAATCACTTTTTTACAGAGAATTATTGGAAGCAGGTTTTAGTCACAAGTAAGTAACATTTTTGTTTTATAACAATTTTTTTTTTTTTAATTTACTGTTTTCATAGATATTTATTAAATTATGTTTTACAGATAAATTCATTGAGAGTGCTTCTAGAGCAGGTAAAATATATATAAAATGAATATGCTAATAAATAAAAGTTTCGTTATGTGTACCTAGTTGTCCTAGTACCTAATTTTTATCAATAGTGAAAAGTGCACCAGGTATGTAGTATTAAGTTAAATGACTACTGCTTAAAGCAGGGTTTAACAATTACTATTATTCTAAGTATTTATATGGTATCTAATTTTATTTCAATATTTCAGTACATACCTAATTTTTTTTTAATTTATTCTAGGTAAATTGGAGCAAATAATTAATGAACTGGTTGATGATGACGTCCATTTTAAAGATTTTGGTAATCATAATTATAATAATAATAATAATAAACTAAAGAAAAAAATAGAAAAAACAAAATCACTATAAAACTTGTATGGGCAATTTATCTTTGTGTAGTTGAAAAGTGATAAAAACATTACAATTTTTTCCGAAATCTAAATGGAATTTTTAATTAAAAAACACTGCTGTTAGCTCTGTCAATCTGGTCTGTTTTTGTATTTTATACTCCTCTCCACAACTGCTTCAATTCAGCAATTATATTTTCATAAAGATTCCCTAGTCATTTAATATAGTTTTTTTCTACTTAAATTTCGTTTTCTAATCTTTAACTATGTAATTTTAATAGCTTTTAATAGCAAATAAATTATTGCAATATCATTAATATATGCCATGTCAATTTCAGCTATAATCAATTCAATGATCACTGTACCGGGTAATAATTTTTGTTCAATTTTAAGAAAATACTTTATTCCCATTGAATTTGCAGAGATTCTCGTTGTATTGAATATACGGTGGAGCACATTTCTTCACACCTTGAGCTTCCTTGTCTTTCTGTTTACAATATTATTATACAAATTTAAATACAATATCATTAATCTATGTTATGTTAATTTCAGAGGAAAAAACTATTCTTTTGTTTGTGGGTAATAATTTTCATTGCCTATTATGGACCTGTTACTTACAGTTCTTTTATATTCTTTATGCACACAAGAATTTTTTTTTTAGATTCAGAAGAAACAGTTATGCCATCCGATGACAATATGACCAGTAACCACATTTTTATAACTCATATTTAATATATTTAACGCATATTTATTGTTTATAAATACTTTACGATTAGCCATATGTACCAATTGAATAACACCAACAAAACATTTTGACTTTAGTAGTAAAATAAAAGTATAATTTGTTTAAATTTTAGATTTAAAACATTACCAGTATAATATGGGCCTTAAAATAAAAAATGCATTGGGTAAATATAAAATTTAAAAAAATAATAAATATACTAGTTTGTAGTTTTAAAGAAAAACTATAAAAAACTAATTAAAAGCTATATAACATATTATGTTTTATACTTATGTGTTTGATGATTATTCAAAATATAATATTAACTATTTCTACAAATGTTGCTATCATAGGCGGACTTAGGGGTTGATTTTTGGGGGGGCTTTAGTCCCAGACAATATTTAGACATTGATGTAGCCTACAAAATCTTTATTTTTCGTAAATTTTCCGCTTTAAGCATGTGTGGGCATGTATATGCAATATTTTGTTATATTTTTTTATTGATGCAACATGTATAATATTAAAATCGAAGTTGAATATCAACTGATAACAAAATTATTACTATATAGTATAAACTATAAATATACTGTTAATTTATATTTTACACTTGCTGACTACTTTTATTATAGTTTGAGTATGTTTATATACAAAAATATTGCCCCCCCCCCAGGCAAAGATTCAAAGCCTCTACTGTAGAAGTGTTTATAATTAGTTTTTTTAATTTTTTTCTAATTATAAATCGAATTAATTTTCTAATAGCTTAATCAAAAATTTGCCTTTTAACGCCTATACATCATTTTTTCTATTTATTTTAGCTAAAAAATGTCCAATAAAATATAAAATTTAGTTTAATGTTCTCGATGAGGTGATAGAAGGCTAGAATACTATTATTTCCATCCACATACTTCGTCTATAATTTAAAAAGCGTATTATACAAAAATGATTTATTCCATAACAAACCAGTTTTCAGTTTTCACTAGGTACATTATTGTTCTATACTTAATAAATGAATTAAATATTTAGGTTAAAATTTGACTTTCAAAAGTTATCTTCAACATTTATCCTTTAAAATAATACCTACTGTAAAATTGTTTTGTTTAAAACAACTACAGTAATTATAATTCAACTTACGAATATAACTTGCTCCACTTGCCAAAACAAACCGAAATATTTTTGATGTATTAAAAACACTATCTGCACTATTTGTCAGTAAAATAGGCAATGAATTGGTTATATTTTTTAGCATGGCATAAACCTATAGAAAAGAGATATACCCCAAAATGTTTTAACATGAAAAAAATAAAAAACATTTCATATAAATACGGTTTTTATACATTTTTAGGTAATAGAAAATTAAATAAGAATTTTACTGAAATAAAAAAAGCCAATTGGGTTTGGGGGGGCTAAATCACATATTGGGGGGGCTAATGCCCCTTTAGCCCACCCCTAAGTCCGCCTATGGTTGCTATTAGAAATAATTAAACATTTATTCAATAATATTTAGCAATAATTATTTGCTCTAGTTAATATTAATTTTAAGTGACTGTTTTATATAAAATATATAGAGGAAGACGGTGTAAATTTAAATTAAATTATATCATTATTTTCCCTAATTTAATATTATGGAAAATTTCTAGTTTGGGAGTTCCAATCTGTAGTTTAAATATTTGTACACATTATAATACTATTCCCAACTTTATCAATCAAGTAATTTATCATTTCTCATCTATAAATGTATAATTTTGTTCAAATGTACCCTTGTTATGGGGTACATTTGAATTTAACGGGGACGGATTTGAGTGTGTCTGATTAATATATTTGAATATGTACAATACAATTTAATTTGTAGAAAAAACGTTTTTCTGTATTTAAAGTAAATATAGAACATGAATGTTCTACAGAGTAGAATATTGAAATGGACTCCATGGTCGCCAATTCAAATCCACCTCACTTTATAATTGTTAATATTTAGTAATACATCAGATAAAATAATTACAATAAATCTACGTGTAAATACCAAATTGATAGAATACCAAATTTAGGATTCGAAGACATTATTTTGTACTTAAAATTAATGACAGTTTTATTTTTATTAATCACATAATCAGTCTGAAATCAGAATCCGCAGATAACACAAACGATACTTCAAACAGCGTGATTACTAAAAATATTTTTTTCTCGTTATTTTCTGCCCAGTGGAAATAGTTTTATCAGCATCATTTAAATGTACCCCGCATTCAAATCTACCCTAACTTCCACCAGACTGAGTTTTATAAGTGCATAATGATTTGATGTGTTTATTACAGGACTTGGCGAACTTGCAAATGATGAAACCGAAAGTAATTACGAATTTTCCGATAGTCGTAAATGGCGTTGCTTGTTTTAGAGATGAAATTTGCTTAATTTTCTTAAATAAATGTTTTATGTCAAACAACAATTTTAATAAAATAAACTTTTTATTATGGATACAGAAAGAGAAAAAAGAGTGAGACATTTGGATTGTAAACTAATATTTAACACTTCTCAAAAGAAAAACAAATTATAAGTGTACGCAGGGTCATCATTTTATCGTGAACCACTCAATATCTTATAGTGATAAAGATGGAATTGGGGTGGAAGATAAGAGGTGGGTGATAGGGGTGGGAGATAGGGGTAGGATATAGGGATGGGAGATAGGGGGTGGAATAGAATAAATTAGTTGAATCACGATTCTTTAAATTATGCACCACAAGCAACTAAAATATATTATTTTTATTTTTTTAACGTCTACTTTATGCTGGCATGTAACAATTATTTTTGTGGATTTTGTAGGCTTAAATTTGGAAACCCTTGGAAAAAATAGAAGGAATTTTACTAGACCAGCTATAACAAATATAATCCAACCTATATTAGGTAAATATTAATATGAAGTTGTATGAGTTTTAAAACAGTAATACATTTATTATTATTAATATACATTAACGCATAGTGTCTAGAAATACCATAAAAAAAAAACATATTATTTGTATGTTAATTTAAAAAAATTTTAAATGTATTTTAGAAAAACCCGTGTATGCACATAGGATTACTGCGGCCGCTTTTCGACGATTGTGTCGTTTGACAGCGATATACTTGAGTGCAACATTTCCAGATTGGTACATAACCAAACTTATAATTGACTACGAAAAACGTGATTGTATCTTATTCCATGGACGTCAACAAAGTATATACAGAAGTCTAGATGGCATCTGGGGGTTTTTAATGTCAGAAATCGCAGTGCGTGGACTATTTTCACACTAAACATTTTCAAAAATATTAAACTATAACTATTTAAGAAAACTTTATAAAACATTTCCCAACGGCTCTTGCTAACAAGGCTCAGTAAAACAAACTAATATGTATACATTTTTTTGTTTTATTAAATGTAATAATAAATAATAATATAAATTATAAAAATACAATCACACTTGAATATATTATATAAATGCATATTAAAGTTATACGCAACCATTATTATTATTGTGTCTTTTATTTATAACAATGTATATTTTTCTAAATATACATTGTTCAGTTACACTTTTAATCTAACTTTGCACAATTTTCATAATCTTAATTGTTCTCATAAACACTATTTTAAAAATAAACTAGTCTAGTTTAAACCAAGTACGGTATAATCCAGCGCAAAAGTAAGTACTGTAAAACAAGCTGAGAAAAAAGTTAAAAAATAGGATCTAGAAAGAACCTAAACAACTTATGCTTATAATAATGATTCTTTGAAAACCCTTGATCATAAAATAATACATTCTCCGCGTACACGTATTTCGGCATCAATGCTGTCATCTTCAACGCTAACGACAGACTGTTAGTGTACTATTCAGGAGTCAAGAGAATATTATTAAATCTGAAAGTGATTTCTTTATAATCAAAGGCTTCGTTGTGAATATCCAAATAGTAAGAATCGAATGTAGTATAAAGCACTCTAAAACAGCAAAGCGGTTTTGTTATTTTATAATAAATAGTAAATATAAAACATTAAAAATTCTGCGCTCATAATGGTAGTATAAAAATTAGAAATTATGAAAGTGGGCTATCTTAATGTGCAGTTGTTTTAACTTAACATTTAGCAGTTGTTTTAACTGTGGATTTAGTTATTTCAACTAAGATTTTTTATGGCAAAATATATAGCTTAATAAAACCCGAAACACTATTTTGCTCATTTCCTTAGCTTGACGGAATATTAAGAAACTTATCCTGCATGTCCGTTACAATGATGTCCGGTTTACTAGAAAATAAATAATAGTATGGTAAAATATTTAAACAATTGTGATATTGATTTGAATATAAATACGATTAATTAAAATAATGAAACTTAAAATAACAGCAGAACAAGTATTAAAAACCTCAAAAATGTATACGATTGCTAATTTATAAATTGTATACATTAAAAAATTAGTTTAGTAGTAAAAAAAAATGTAGATTCAATTGCAAAAAAGCACACCATTCCAAAACCAATAGCTCTTTGGTTCTTTAAAATACATTTCATTGAAATGCATCCTTATAACTTTTAAACCAGAAATAGTTAACCCTTTTGGAAATTTAGAAGACTCATCATCAGATTAAATAATGGCTGTACGAAACTTGTTGTATTAATTACGCGAGGTGAAAATGCAGCATAAAATGTGATAACATTATTTGTGTTAAAAAAAAATAACTCGTACACCATGTATAATTTTTTTTTTTAATGAATTAATGTATTAATTTTTCAGTAAGGTCATATTACAAATAACAAAAAAACAACATTAGCTACTAAAAAAAAAAATAATGAGACAATAGTAGTAGTTTTACTGGAACACAAACAATAGTGTATAAATATTTATTAAACTTTATTATTTGTGATATTGTTGAACTTTATATTAGATTAATTAAAATTAAAAAAACTTAATATTTTATAATACAATTGAACAAACAGAACAAATATTGAATATCCTAAAAATAAATACGGTTTTTAATTTATAAATTGTATACTTAAAAAAATCAGTCTAGAGGTTAAAAAAAAAAGTAGGTTCAATTGCAAAATAGCACACCGATTGCTTCTTATACAAACTACAATAATAGTAATACCAGTTCAGCTGGTACAAACGGATACATCAAGACGCATTGAATTGAACTATTTTATTTTATTTCTTAAACTTTTTGAGATTGACAATACCGTAAAATATTTTTTATTTATTAAACTACTTGTATATTTAGTCGAAATTCTTTAAGACTAGTTAACTATTATGGATTCGGATGGATTACCATTATATTTTGACTCAATAACATTTTTTAAGTTTTCTTTTTATTTAAATATTTTATGTTAAGCAAAAACATTTTTATCAAGTGACTCCTCACTTAAGAGTTACGTGGGTGATGGGGAGGAGAGAACACAGAAGAAAAGATAAAAAGTTTAGATCCCCACCCAAAAAAGTCAGCCAGTCAAAGTAGTGGTATCTACATTGCGGCGAAGTCTGTGCTATGCCTTATTCAGAGAGGTCATGTTTCATTTAGAAACTGTCCAAGTGTGAAGCAATACAAATAAAAGACCAGTGTTGCTCGTGAAAGTAGGAGTAAAGTGAGGTTATGAACTAAAGAAATATCAGACTTGGCTACAATGTATATATCACTACTTTGATAGGGTGACTTTTTTTTGGAGGGGGTCAGGAACTTGGCCTTTTTCGCTTTTAGGTTTTTGTCGGGGATTAGCATTACATCATGTATGTTGAAGGAATTAAATATTTTTTAACTACCGAAATATTTTTAACACTAGACATGTTCAATAGTATTTGTTAAATTTGTTTGAAACATTTGTAATAAGGTTTTCAAAATGAACTAAAAATAAAATAGTTACAACATTAAGTGTGGTAAAAGCTGTTAAATATTTTAGTTGCTAGTGGTGACCGAGGAGATGGAATATTTTATTAGTGGATAAAAATGGTAACCAAACTCGATGGCAAACAAATGTATTATTACAGTTATTACTCGGTCTTAATAACAGCAGTACAATATGTCGAAAATGCATAATATACTATAAATGACCAAAAACTCAACAATTCGTGAATGCAATTTTTTCCCACGAGACGGATGTGTGAGCACACAATTCAACATAAATGATTTAATTAAAATATTTAATTTTTAAACTAAAAAAAATAAATCAATGAACAACCTTGTACATTGTTTGCCTGTTGTGTAAAACTGGACGTCATTGAATACATAATAGTGTTACACATTTCTTCGCCTGGTGGTAATATACAATGCAATGTGCATTATTATTGGCATTGTGAGCTAACCAAATAGTTATTGTTGTCACACTCGAGGATCTCGTGTTGTAAATTACCACTTTGATAGAAATGGAAACTAAAACGTTAATACTACCAAAGCTGGAAACGATCAATGAAATATACATCGAATTGGGTACTTCCGAGACGAAATTGGAACAGGACGTGAAAATTCTCAAAGAGTGGATGCGAAAACAACCTCACCTGCCTGACCCAGACGGTAAAATTTTAAATATTAAATGATACATTTTTTTTTTGCATTTAAAAATATTTTATTCTCCGAATGATATCACATTGCCGGTGTGACGCGTAAAATCATTAAGTACTCAAACGATTTAGTATTGTTGATTAGACGATGAAAAAAAAGTGGACGAAAAGCGAATCAAAAATATCCTGTTGACGTGTAAGAATAGTTTGGAGAAAACCAAAGCAGTATTGGACGGACACTACACTATAAAACGTTTAGTACCAGAATACTTCTCCAATTGGGATCCCACTGCGCCAGAGCTAATTCAATCAATACAACAATCGTTAGTGTCATAATATATACAACATAGATTTGTTATAGTATACTTTTAATTGCACCAATTCAAATAGTCGTATTGGTCGTTTTAATAGACAAAACGGCGATTTTGCACGAACGTGCTGTGATAAATAATTTTATTTTTCAACACCGATTTGGGAGGGGAGTAAAAATCAAAAGAATTGTAAAAAATTATCTTAATTTCAAAAGTTTATGAAATGTAATGCATTGCCTCCTAAAATTTAAACGTTGCTGTCAAATAAACAATTTATTGGGAGGGGAGTAAAAACAAGAACATTGTAAGCATTTTTAAATCACATACATAACCACATTGCCAAAAAACAATATGAAAAAATAAATAAATTCCTTATGAAGTCCTATCGACCAGTTAAATGGCCCATGATAAATAAATCAACCTGTATAGTGACAATAATCAGTATTTAACGAGTAAACAGTATATTAAAATATTTTACATTGCTTATTTTATGTAAACCACGTAAGGCGTTATAAAAAAAAAAAGCAGAAACATAATAAAAGTCAATTATTTATCATAGCACGTTATAAGTACAATTATTAAATGTTCTTAAATTTTATGAGTAATTTACCAATATTATAATAACAATTTGTTATTAATGGATACATTGTTTTACAGTTGTTACTTTCCATTTCCAAAACCTACACATGAGGGCAACAGAGTAAGCCTATATTGTGTAAGGGATGGATACACCGATGGTAAATATGTACATGGTGATGTTAATAAATTATGTTTTATGACACTCGATCTCAGAATCGGTAAGTTAGACACCTTTAAAAAAGAAATAATCATAATGGATTATAAAAATACAACAATGAATCAAATAGCTGCAGCTTTACCGAATATTAAGAAAGTCGTTGAAAGTGCGCAAGTAAGTAAATTTTTGCTTCGATGCTCTGGCCATTTCGATCGGGTCTTAGAGAATGTTTATTACTTTTAGAATAAGAACATCTAGCATTAAACCTTTAAACCCATTTAGTTCGTTCAAATATAATGTACTATGAACTTGATCATAGAGGACTTTGCTCTAAATCTACCAGGGACGAAATAAAACTGGTTTTCACTTCCGCGTATCTGGGTTAGACAAATGCTATAATGGCCACTGTGGTAATCTAATAAAGTACTTAAATATCAATAAAGTAATAATAGTCATAAGTGAGAATTGTCAATTGCTAAATTAACACATTTTAGTATTAGCTCAAACCTTATATTTTGTAAATTTTGCTTGTACCGAACATTTTGTTAAACAACAATGTAACGTTTTGTTAAATTCAAATAATGTTAACTAATATCATAGCTATTGTAATTTGTAATTGATATAATATTTACACTTTTAATTATTTTCGCATGGGTTTAGTCTAACTATAACAACTGGCAATATTATTCCCTAATTGACTTGTCAAAATTTCACTTACACGTTTGTCGCCATAATTTAAGTTTCGAAAACTGAACTAGTTTACTCCTTTTCTTTCCAAATTAAAAATAACCCCGTAAAAATGCATACATTTTTCAAAACGCAATACCCTTTAAATTTCCTTTAAATAGTATCCGAATTACTTACAATTATTTTCTATTAAAAGAAATCGAACTTTTAGTTATTTAACAATAAATACAATTGAGAAAATGTAATTGTGTGTGATTGTGTATATAGAATAAACAAATATATATATATAATTGTGTATACATTTTTTAATTTTAATGGTATGGCAATCTTAACGAAAAAGTGTAAGATAATTTATTTTTATTGTTATCACATTTTAGGCAGCATTTCCACTTCGAGCACATTCAATTCACGTAATTAATACAACAAATTTCGTACAGCCATTATTAAATCTAATGTTGAGTCTTCTAAAAAATAAAATTAACGAAAGAGTAAATTATTTATGGTTTAAAAGTTATAACGATGCATTTAAATGAAACAATATGTTTTTCAGGTGTTCATTCACAAATCCGTCGAAGATCTGAAAAATTACATAGATCCTAGTGTTCTTCCACTAAACTTCGGAGGGACTTATCCAAAGACATCTGATGAAATGATTGGTTAGTAGCATTTATCACAAAATTGTACATGTATTTTAAAGAGCTATTAGTTTTAGAACGCTGTGGTTTTTTGCAATTGAATCTACGTTTTTTTTACTACTTGACTGATTTTTTTAATGTATACAATTTATAAATTAGCACTCGTATATATTTTTGAGGTTTTTATTTGTTTTATTTATTTTCTAGTAAAACTACTACTACATTTCACAACTGTCTCATTGTTTTAGTTTTAGTAGCTAATGATATTTTTTGTTATATTTTGTTATATGACCTAACTGAAAAATGAATACTTTAATTATTTAAAAAAATATATTATACATGGTGTATGAGTTATATTTTTTTAACTGAAATAATTTGATTGCAGCTGACTGGCAGGATGAATTGATTAAGCACCGAGAATGGTTTCTTATCCAATCATCAATTGTTGCAGATAATAGTAAACGCCCAAAGAATTCCAGAAATAGTTTGGATCATTTGGAAAACACAATTACTGGAGGTTCATTTAGGAAATTAGATGTCGATTAGTAATAAGTGATAAATAATTTTTAATTAATATAAATTATTATTATAACTGTTACATGGCATTTTTTTAGTTATCTAATATAATAATTGGTGATAGGTTTGTAAGTTATTTATTCGTATTGTATTTCGAATTAAAAATATGTTAGTTCTTGGTAATATAACAAATGGTGTGTGTAGCTACAAATGTATAGTATTTTACCCTTATAACGTTCTTGAAATATATTCTCCTATTGTTTTATGAGGGACTTTTAAGTACAGTAATAATCAAGGCTTTGCAACTGAATTTAATTCATGTTTCCAAACTACATAGTGTTTAAGGATGGGTTTATTCTATTTTGATTATAAGTACCTAAAAGAACCGTGTAGAAGTTTAACAGATTAATCTAGTTTTAACTGTTTATGATATTTTCTTCTACATTAAAATTGAGGAACACTTATGATTATTTATTATAAAATAAAATTGCATACAATTAGTACGAATCATATCGCGCCCTTGAAGCAAGACTGCTACAACTCAATAAATACACTTCTGAGGAAATTCAATTTTAAGATTAAACCTGCTCCCAAAAATTGTCAATTTTAACTTTTGAACCTTTAATTTTAATACTTTGCAATTATTTTCATCACCCAAAGGTTGTTGTTTTAATATTACACTTCCTATTTAAATTGAGTTCTAACTCCAGACGAATTTTCAACTAAAAAATCCTAAAAAAACCTTGCAGCCCCAGGAGGGGGAGGAGCAAATTGGTATCATTTAAATTTAAGACAATTGACGTACAGGGACATCCTAAATAAATATTCCTTATGAACTTCAACTCGATGCGAATCAATACCAAATAGATACATTTTGTGATTTATAGAGCTGTTACTCAAAAGAATTGGTCCAGTATTAAAAAAGTCACAGTGTATACAGACACAAAAAAAAAGCTCATTGCAAAAACTAATAGCTAACATCGCTGCAGCTCCGCGTCGAAGCTGAAAAGAAGATTTATCAATTTTAAAAATGCCCATTGCTTTGTGTTCTACTCAATTTTAAAATATTTGGAATTGTGGTGACACCAAAAGTTGGTGGTCAATTTCCAACTAATTAGGAGCTCCGTTTTAGGCCAATACGATGTATATATTATTTTTCAATACGTAGAAAAGTTTTTGTATATTTTTGCAAAACGGCGCACGATTTAAGAACGCGATTTTTGTACTTTAAAAACACACTTGGGCGATTCGATGTGCGTTTTTATTTTCACTGTTTACATAAATGAAAATACAGTAACCGCTTATGTAAAAAAATTCTACACGCTGTAAACATTATTTAGATACCCATATTGAACATGCTTTACAATAATGTGCACCTAACGCTGACTAATACTCAAGGTCTTTAGAATTTCATGATCCGCCTGACTTGTTGACGATTTTTTAAAACTATGAAACAACGACCCGTGTGAATCATGTTTGGTTTATTATCATATATGTTATTTTAAGGTCATTGTGTTTTTCCCCTTTTGGTAAGAAGATTTAGGGAGGCGTGAGGAACCTCTTCTAGTGACTAGTATATTAATTTAGATGTGCATGTTAAGCTATTTTTTTTTTGGCAAAATAGTATTTGACTGAACTTTGAAGTTTATAACGCCAATCAAGAGAACCGTAGCCTTTTGAAATATTTTTTACAAAATAAGATTTCTACAATCACCGTAAAGCGTTTTAAAGACTTTTTTTAATTTATTAGTTAGATTAGTTAGTTAGTTTTTTTTTTTTTTTTTTTAGCATAATTCGTTATATCCACGCTGGAATAATTAGGTTTTGGTTGAACGTTTTGGTGAATTATATTACAGTAAATATTATTAGCAATTCGATAGTTAATCTATATATATATATATACATAATATATAGTTGTAAGTAGGCTAGATTACTCCCGATATTTAAATAATATTCAAAAATCTCTTAAATTCCACCCTAAGAAATTTTGGTATTTTATTAATAACCTTAAAACGTCTCACTGGTTTGCCCAACTCAATTTCATTTAACCAAAAGACAGCTGAAAATGATCAAGAAATTGTTGACTCATTTTGCCAATACTTCTTAGTATATAATGATACAGTTCCTACAAATAATAATTTTCAGTCTAATATGGTTCAATCTATTAATCGACTAAATACACTTCATATTGAACTCTTTGAAGATTTCAATGAATTAGATGTACTCTCGTATAAAAACCCTATTGGTCCTGATGGTCTCTCTCCTATATTTTTATTCAACTGCAGATTTATACTTTCTCCACCTATCACGTATCTTTTCAATATTTCTTTAAATAGTGGCTCATTCCCATCGCTTTGGAAATCCACCTATATTAATCCAATTCTTAAAAAAGGTAATAAATCATTCATTTCAATCTACCGTCCCATATCAATAATTTCTATCCTCTCAAAAAGATTTTCTGAAATAATAAACAATAAACTTACACATATGTTTAAAAATATTTTAGCACCACAGCAACATGGATTTCGTAATAATAAATCATCTCTTATTAATTTCATAACTATAAAGCATCATATAATATAATCTTTTTCCAATAACCAACAAACCGATGTTATTTATACTGATTTGGAGAAAGCCTTTGATACAGTAAACCCCGCTTTATTAATCAATAAAATGCAGGAAATTGGCTTTGCCTATCATGCCTTTTATCATGGTTTAACTGTTTCATACGTCATCGAACCCAATTTGTTAAATATAAAAATTGTATATCAACACCTATAAACGTAATGTCTAGAGTAGCTCTCCCCTCTCCTATATAATTTATTTATAAATGATGTTGTGTCCTCTATAGCTGTACACTCCAACATAATATTGTGACGATGCAAAAATTTTCAAATCCATCACTTCCCTTGACGATACTATTAAACTCCTTCAAAGTGATTTAGCTGCATTTAACGAATAGTGCATTTTAAACGGCACTTCATTGAACCCTCTCATTTTAATTATCATACATCTGACATTAACTTATATCGTTCCCCTTTGATTAAAGATTTAGGGTTTTTATTTGATTGTAAATTATTATTCAATGCTCACGTATCAGCGATAAAAAATTAAGCCCTAGCTGTATTTGGTATGATAAGCAACTGCTCCGATTTTCATGATCCACTTGCTCTCAAATGTCTATACACCTCACTAGTCTCTTCCTTATTAAAATACCCTCCATTAATTTGGGACCACAACATTGCAGGACATAATGGTCGACTTGAAACAGTGCAAAATAAAGTCCTCAGATTTATATGGCATAAATATAGTATTCAAAGAACTCCTCACACTGGTTGCGAAAACATTTTAAAAATGTTAAATTTAGAAACTTTAAAAATTCGTAGAAATATATCATACAACACCTTTCTCTCCAGATTGCTAAATAACGAGATTGATGATTCATTTTTATTATGTCAATCGAATTTCAAAGTTAATAACCACTACACTCGCAACAATCATTTATTTTATATTCCTCGTTTTTCTAAAAGGTAAACGTCAAACGACCCAATTATTATTTTAATGTCTTCTGGAAATAGTCAATTATTTTAATAAACATTGTCAACCTATGTATTATTCTATTTATATTTTATTACGTAATATCTTATTTGTTATTTATACTAATAGATTGTAAATTAGACATTGTCCGTATGAATTAATCAATAAATAAGTATAGAATAATTATTGAGAAGATGACTTTACAGTATTATTCTCGACGAAATAATATAGAAACTTGAATAGGAGCATATTATAATTTTCAAATTATAATTCACCAAAATGATTAACGTTTTAAGACCTTTTATTCTAATGAAAATAACAAGTGACATTGGCAAGAAATGGAAATTGTCATGGGTTGCTAATAATATTTGCTACGGTCATTGTTTTTGGCGGTTTTGGATATAATAAAAATACACAATATTCGCATGTCGCTTCATCACACGTTAGACGTTAAAATATAAGAATAACATATTTTTTTTATCGATACTGTGAAAAAAATAGATACAAAAACAACAATCACGAAAACTTTAAATAAAATTAAAAAAGTAAACGTCCTATTCATAGATACACTACACCCATAAGGCTTAGGTTTTGATATTTTTTTCTACACATGTTGTATGTTGTTTGTTAGACCTATCTTTAGATTATCTAATTATCAGTTCTTAATTCTTAAAGTTGCAACAAACAAATTATATAAATCTAACTTCCCCCGGAGGTAGTAGGGGTTGTCGAAATTTGGAATTTTTTTCTATACTTCGCAATATTGTTGATAAGAATTTTTATATTGAAAATAATATAAATCGAAAATATTTTCGAAAAACATACAATTTCAGCACTTGTGCACACGTGAAAATTTTTTTTTTTTTTGTGCACAGCTTAGTATTACTTTTTACACGTTGAAATTTTGAAGGTCATAGCAAATCGTCGAAACTTGAAAATGTTATCGAATCGTATATACTATTTACATACGATTTTCGCACATGGATATTTTATTATTTTACAAATACTGCGTGTAATAGTCCGTAAAACAAATAGTAACCTAACCTTAAGTACGGCACAGATATTTACAAGGGGAAAAGCCATTACAATTGGGGTCGGGACTTGAGTTGGACCGAACTGACTGAATGTGATGAAATCACTTTTAAAAATTCCATTAAAATCTAAAACTGGTGCTGAGCACTCAAAACTTACTGGGACCACTTTAAATAGTATCCATAAAAATATCCGAAAAGGTCCAATAATTACGGCTAAAAACATAAAAAACCTTTAACCCCCCCCCCTTCTTTGTGAGGGGCTGTCAAATAGATATAATTTTAATTTGAGACTAATGACGTTGAGGGTAATGTCAAGTTAAATATATTCCTTACACATTTTAACTTGAGTCGACAATTTTTCTCTAAATTATAACAAGTAAATGTTGAAACTTTAATACTAGTATGGTTTTTTTTTCAAATTTTTACTGTAAGGAAGTGAACTTTTTTAACTTTTACTTCCCCAAAAATTGCCAACTAGATAAAATTTTCAATTTATAGGGTTGCTACTCAAAGGAATTGGTCTAGTATTAAAAAAGTTGCAGTCTATATAGACAAAAAAAAAAACTTCATCATAATGGAAATATATTTCAGATACCAGCTATTGACTGTTGATTCGCTCTTACTCATTGCAACCTACAAACTTACAACCGTAATATCGTAATTACCCCCTTTAGTCAGGTTTACCAATAATAACACAAAGTTTCACTACAGATTTTTAAGCCCGTTGTTCTAGAAAAAACTTTTGAATACTAAGGAAAGTACTGAGTTATGCTTAATAATAAAAAATAAAAAATAGTATGTCTTGTAGTGCTATTTAAATGGGTAATGAAGAATACTATTGCGATTAGCCAAAAGACACTTTTTCAGCGAGATGTATCCATTTTTTTGTAAAGGCAACAAAAAATACATTTTTGAACCAGAAATATATTTATATGTTGATTTATGTCAAGCAATAACTTGATATTTATTAATGTAATTATTTTCTGTGAGTTTCTGGAAAAGCATAAGACATTTAATTTAAAATTTTGGAAATAGGAAAATCAAATTATAAACACTATCACTGTGTCTTGAATCAGGATTTGTTATAAATTTGTTTGGGGTTTGAAAATTAAACTAAGCAAATACTGTTAGTTTTAAAATGTCGATAGTGTTTTAAAAAAGTATTTTAATAGCAAAAATTGTAATTAGGATTAAAGGAAAGAAAAACGGATGAAGTCAAGACGAAAACAATTATCATAAGAAACGCATAAAATTGTTAATGTGACACTGGCGCCGATAGTATATATTTTCATATAGTAAAAATATAAAATAAGTATTGATAAAAGCACTGTGAAGACAGCGATTTACTTAAAATAAGCCTATAATTATTGCATACAATTAGTACGAATCATGTTTTTGAGGAAATTTAATTTAAAGATTAAACCTGTTTCCAAATGGTTGATTTTAACTTTTAAAATTTTAGTTTTAGTACTTTGCAACTTTTTTTGCTACCAGATGCTTGTTGCATTAATTTTAAGCCACTTAGTTAAATCTCAGTCAGACACCAGAATATTCGGTGACTGCTATTTAGCAATAGCCCACTCTAAAATGCCCACTCCACCTTTACCCAAATTACGGTACTAGTTATCATAAAATGAAAGTTTAGTAAAATGTTTTAATGTAGCGAGTGAGGATGTTAAAGAGTGTTGGCAAATCAAATTTAACCGTCCTAAAGTTTTTCCATCATTATGATTTTTTTTTACTTATTCCCTTTATCTTATTTTATTTTTAACTATTAAATTACAATAAAGAGAATTTTCAAATGATTTATTGTTACCTACAATTTTTAGTAAGTTGCATAAAAAAGATGTAGGTGCTAAATTTCACGATTTGCCTATAATATATTATGTTTTTACCCAAGACGTATAATTTTGTCTTTGTGTATCGTCAACCGTAGCAGCTGTATCGCAAAAAAAAAAGAACAATACTGACGTCATAAGTATAGTTTAACAACTGTCAACTAAGGCCAACGTTTGTTCGACTGTTTACGAAAAATGTCACTATTTTACATAATAATTATCGTTACTCTAAGTAGTTAGCATCAAAAAATAATAAGCAAAATATCAATTGGTAAAGATTGCTCTGTATTTCCAGCAGAATACTTATTATTTAAAAAAAAAATCAAGCGCATAACCTTTTGATGACCGACGGTACTTTTGAGTGCCACCACTTCAAAAGTGTATCAATAATTCGTTAATGTATATATATTTGGTTTCTGGCCCGACGGTACTTTCCAGTACCACCATAAAAATGTGTAAAAAAAAATGAAATAATACTGTAGTTTGGCTGTTAAATAACTATTTTTAGATGGATTTTTGAGTAACCCACATTACCTAAAGGTGTTTAAAAAAAACCTAAGTGTTTTCTAAACACAGTGTAAAACGATAAGATTATTGGGTTATACATATTTATTCTTTATCAATTATCTGTGACGTATTTTGATGTCAATTTCATACAAATAAATTATTTTAAATCAGTTGGATTTGTGAGTACCGTCGGGCAATACTTATGTGGTCGACTTTATTTTCTTTTCTAAAAAGTGGATACATGTTATTTTAGTTTTTTCCAGACAGGTGTATTGTGTTAATTATTAAACATTTTAATAAATGTTTAACTATAGATTGTTATAACGACAGTAAATTTTTAAATGATTGGTTACTTGAAGAATTTCTATTGGATAACAATATTGAAACTGCCGAAGAGTTATCGGATGATAATGATAATAATATTGATTGCGCTGTTCCATCAGGTAATGATTTTCTTTTACCCGATCAAATTTCCCAAGTAGAGTGTGTAAATCCATTTGATGGTTACGAAGTAGTTATAGATTAGAATATATTATTAGAGACGCAAACTTTGGAGATTCAAGAGCCGGTTGTCATTTGTCTCCCAACAACTTCTTTATCCATATCCGTTCCACTGACTCTACTATACTTTCGCCAAATCAGAATAAAACAAATGTTCCAAAGCAATCCAAAAAAAGTATTAAAAAATCTGATATTCAATCTAAATGCACAACTAACGAAGAACCCGACCACCAATCATATTAACCTAACCGTACACTAAATCCTAATTATTGTCTTCCGTGTGGACCAGTTGAAGAACTTTTTCATGGCGAGACAGCTACATCATTTTTTCTTGAATTTCTTGATGGTATACTGGATCATTTAATCTTTCAAACTAATTTATATGGTACTCAGAGAGGTAAGACACTTGATATTAAACGATATGAAATGCTAAATTTTATTGGCATACATTCTTTTATGGGTTACCATCGATTACCAAACTGGAAACACTTCTGGTCGACTGCTCCAGATCCTGGTGTCAATATTATATCCAACACTATGTCTCGAAATAGATTTGATATGATACTTTCAAACCTACATGTTCAGGACAATACATTAATTCCTTGTAACAACAAGGACAAACTTTTTAAGCTAAAACCACTAATTGAATATTGTGTTAAAACATTTTCTAATTCGTACTATGGTACAAGAGAATTATCACTAGACGAGTTTATGATCATTTTTAAGGGAAGAAGTTCGATGAAACAATATAATCCAATGAAACCCATAAAGCGTGGTTATAAAATTTGGTGCTTAGCCGACCAAAAAGGATTCATAAAAAATTTTCAAACATACCAAGGTAAAGAAGAACAAGTTTCAGAAGAATTAAAAAATTTCGGGCTCGGAGAAAGGGTTGTACTTCAGCTCACTAAAGAAGAGTGGAATAAGAATAGACGATTTTTTTTTTTGATAATTATTTCACGTCGATACCTCTTTTAGAAAAGTTAAGAACTGAGGATAGTTTTGCTTGTGGAACTATACGATCTAACCGAAAAGGTTTGCCAACATTAGCTGATGACACAAAAGCCGAACGAGGAACTTTCTGGGGAACTTATGACTATCGGATATCAAATTTAGGTATTGGTGTCTATAAATGGAAAGATACCAAAAGTGTCTATTTTGCTTCCAGCTATCATGGTTCTGAGATAACTACAGTATCACGTAAAAATAAAACTGGTAAAAAAAATGATATACCTTGTCCTCAAGTAGCGAAAGATTATAATCGTTACATGGGTGGGGTTGATCATGCAGATCAATTACGTGCCTCTTGTGGAGTAGATAGGTAGTCGAAAAAGTGGTGGCACAGGTTGTTTTGGGGTATAATTGATATGATGTTCGTAAACGCGTCTGTCGTTTCTAAGGAACGTCACGAATCAATGCCTTTGCTAGAATTTCGTCGTCAAGTTGTTCAGGGACTTTTATCACAAAAAGAACTTCCTACCCCGTCTCGACAGCATTTATTTAAAAAACGTCAAATATCCGGAGAAAAACTTTAAGTTGACCGACGGTACTTCTATGTACCATGATCATACCTGAATATTGAGTGCAAAAAAAAAATTAATTAAAATCTTTATTTAGGTTAGATAGTTATGCAAAAAAAAGTTTAAAAATTATTTTGGTTAACAAAGGAATAAGTTAGCATATAAGTTTAAAAATTTTTCGATAAATCAAAGAACATTAAACAAAGGATAAAGCACTCACTTTTTGTAGTTTTGATAATTGGAGACGCTTAAGTTTGTGTTAAAAAAATATTCTAACGAAAAATAAGCGTATTAATGATAATTAATGAATATTATATATAATAGGCTTCTGTGGGATTCCGATGACCAGTGGACATATTGGTTCGTCGTGGATTAAAATGAGGCCCCTAATTTTTTTAACATGGATATTTTATTGAGGAATACTGACGCGCTTAGTAGCAGCAGATAGGGCGTGACTCGGGGTAGCGGGTCTCTCTAGCTGCACTCAGGGTTAGAGCCTTCAAAAGGCAAATTTGGGAAATTTTCTACGCAAAGTAGATTGTTGATTTTCAACTTAGCAACCGCGAATAGGGTTGCTATTTCGGAGAAGGAGACGTTTTTTGGACAATCTGACACCAGGAATGAACAGTAATTAATAGGAAGTCAAGGACCACGAGGGCCGACACTTATCGCAAGATCACCCAGTCAGAAGAAGAACTCCAGTGGGGAGATTGTCAGGGGCAAAACGGACAAAGCGACGGCTCTGAAGAGTCTTTTCCAGGCGGAGGCTAAGGCCAACCTGCTGGAGAACGGGAGAGCGGCCAAGTCCACGTCATCGGCCAAGACGCTTGTCCAGGAGTTTACAAAGAGCAAAATTTGTGCGTGTGGCGCGATCTAGCGGCCAAGCTTCAGATTACGTACATTTTTACATTTTTTTTTGTGGCCAAAATAAAAAAACATCTTAAATTAAACACTTAAATTTTCAGTGCACATATAAATGTACCTCATAAAAAACAATCATGGTGGTTGTACGGACCGTAATGCTATAACATACCCACGATTTAATGTATTTACGGAAAATAAAGAAAATAACAATATATTTTTTAATTTGCCCACTTATTTTAAAGACGCCGCCATCTTAAATATTTTTTAATTGAAATTTATAAAATTGATAAAACATTTTTTTTAAAGAATTGGACACAAAATATGTTTTCATCATAGTTCGAAAATAGGACTAGAATTATTTAAGAGTCTGTTTTTTACGTTTTCAATTGGTTTTATCGTTTTTCTTCTAAGCCAAAAAAACAAATAATATTTTATTTAAGGTTTTACTATGATGTGGGCTTTTTTTGTCTGTATATACTGTGACTTTTTTAGTACTGGACCAATTCCTTCGAGTAGCAACTCTATAAATCACAAATTTCTAAAAGTTTAAAAAGACTACTTCTTCACGGTTAAAATTTGAAAAAAAAAAACCATACGATTTTTTAAGTTAGAACTTTTACTGGCTATAATTTCGAGAAAAAGAATCGGATCGAGCTCAAATTTATAAGAAATTTTTATTTCGTTTGCCCTCCATCGTCAATAGTCCCAAATTTAAATTATACCCATTTCCCTTCCCCCTAAGGGAATGCAAGTTTTTTTATTTTTTTAGGTTTTTAGCCGTAATTTTAAGACCTTTAGGTTGAAAATTTGTCAGTTGTTAGAACTTAAATGTATCCATAACATATTAAACGGAAAAATAATTCGGTACTACGGCGGTTTTTCTTCAATTGTCGAATAACTGTGTTTTCAAATGAACGCTTTGATGCGTATTTGTAAATACAGCACCTCAATTTAATACTTTCTAGCTTTGCTGGTTTACACTGTGCTTGGTTTGGACTGTACTGGCTTGAAAATACTAACTACTGAGATTTCTATTGAAGCGTTTATTCGAAAGTGATTTTATCATTTTAAGATTTAAAAATTCCTGTAAACTTGTGACCTCCCCGGCCCCTCTATGCCCAGAACCCACCATTCTCCGTCCCCACTATGCCCCGACCCCACTGTACTGGTTTTTTAAATGTCAATTACAAAGAAATTTGAAAATTTAAAAAAAAATCCTACTCATCCTATCTTTGAACTATGATGAAAACGTATTTTTGTTCAAGTGTCTAATTGTATAAAAAATGTAAATGTTTAAAAAAATAAGGGATATTTCATTGTAGGCCAATGCAAAACAATAAGCCATTAATGGCAAGTCCATGCGTATGTGTATTAATAATTTTAATCGTTAGAAAGTAAGTTTTTGTATATTATCACACATCGGTGCATGTTTTTCAAAAGGGACACCGAGGTCAAAAGTACACTAAGGTTTAAAAATATGATTTTTTTTTTTTAATAATTGTTTACTGAATTCTTGCCTTAGCGTTTACTCGAAAACACGATTTTTTTACTTTAGAAAAACACTTGTGTGATTCGATGTGCGTTTAAATTTTGCACTTTTTGCATAAACGAAATGCAGTGCTCGTTTGTGTTAAAAATATTGTTGTACAAAGCGCCAAAAGACTATGGCTATTTTTTAGATACCCATGTTAAGGTTGCATAGTAATAACGGTGTACGAAAAATACTCTGGTATTGAAGTTTCAAGTTTAGGGCAGGAAGAAAGGTGGAGTGTAGTATTATTTTTATCTGCACTCATTTCCCATCCGCACTTCCTCTCCCATCCATACAATAAAACTCTTATAACTTTAAAAATAGTTATTCGAAACTGGTTATCGACCAGTCAAACATTTCAATACATTATTCTTAATTTAAAAAGTTTATAAATTAATATACGTTACCATTTAAGTTTCAAAAGTTGCTATAAAAAAAAACTAAGTTGGGAGTGGGGTAAAAACAAAAGAAATTATGAAAAATTGAGATCACATTGTATAAAAAAAATATGAAAAAAAAATGTTTTATTAAATCCTGTGATATATTGAGTGGTTCACGATAAGTGGATCACCTTGTATGTACATAAATATCGAATGTATCTATCATAATTATTTTATAAAACTAGAAACCAGATTCCAAACAATATGGAGTATTAATGTATGGTGTGGAATAATAGGTAACAAATTAATCGGTCCATATTTTTATGAAGGTAAATACAATACATTTTATTATTAAATTATTTATTAGCGCGGATAAGGATATTTATTTTTCAATTTTTATGAGCTTTAACATTATATAACAGTTTAACTTGTGTAGAATATTAAACTTGTTAAATTATACACATACAGATAAAGACTTAATTAATATTTATAAGTAGCTGACAATTAGGATAGGATTATCATAAAAGTCAAACTTTAAAATTTTGAATAAAAAATACCTAAATCTGTGTTTAAGTAATTTTTTATTTTATTTGCTATAAAATATAATAAAACCAATATTAACGATTAGGTATTTTAACGTCAGCGCGTTATCTTAAATTTCTTTGGGATGTTTTGCCAATTCTCCTTGAAGATGGCCCCTAGCCCCCCCCCCCCTACTAAAAGCCGCCACTAGTTCTTATCACGATTAACTATAATACAATTTGTACAGAGTGATGATACAACTAACGTAAGACACTCATTTTCTCTGAAAATTTGAGTATTTTTTTTTTAACTCTTAGGTACATATTATTTTACTACATTTTTTATTATTTCGAAAATTTTTATCACCAATATTTCTTCGGTTTTCCAAAACCAGTAGCACATATTTATAAAATTCTTATTATGTTCACATTGTTCAATAATTGGCGATAACATTCTAACAACTACGAGGTCACTATAAAATATTTTGAAATAATGATAGACAGACGGTTCTTATCTACAGATTACTTATATTACAGGTTATTTATTATAAATGATTATGACGTACAGAGTACGGTAACCGTCAAATTATTTTCATGCAATGTAATAAAACTACTCGTCTTTGTAGTAACGATTAAAAATATGAAGAAATACATTTAAAAAATAAAATCTTTATAAAGTCATAACAAATGAACAAATAAATGAAAATTCAATATTCAAACGCTAACATATTTTTTAATTTTTTGTCTACAAATTTGTCTAATTAAAAAAATATGCTGCCATTAAAAAAACCAAAAATCCCCCTTTTTGGCCTAAAAGGATTGATGATAAAAATTTTCAAAATATTGAAAAATATAGTCAAATATATACCTAAAAGTTTAGGTAAAATAAATTCTCAAAATAATCTTATTTTCAATGAGTGACTTACGTTAGTTGGATCACCCTGTATTATTAAGTGAAATAATAAAGCAAAACATCACATTAAAAGAAAACATAATATGTGAGTCTATAACATGTATATTCTTATAGCAATCGTACACTTTCTTCGTCGGTATTATCGTTTAAAAAAAAAAAGCCAGTACAGTGGAGGCGGAGCACAGTGGGGGCGGAGCATAGAGTATATATATTTATTATACCATGATTATACGGTTAAAAAAAATAGACTCGTGTTGAAAACAAGTTTTGAAAAAAATATTTCGGAGCCATTGGCATTTTAAGAACTAAGCTGAAAGAAAAGCTATAAAATTGTCAGCATAATGAAAACAAACAACTGCTTTGACAAACACTGTATGTGTGCGACCAATATCTTGGTCCCAAAAACATCCCTATAAAACCCAAAGAAAGTTGGACGAGTATCATATTTTATGTTTTTACTTAACTGGAAAAGTAGAGAGTCGTTTTGAGCAACATGCATTTCAAATTCGTCGTTTTTCTATGTCTGATATTATTTATCAAACGGTCAACAGCTGCAGATATTGTGAAGGTATTTTTTATTTTTTTTATTGAAGCTATCGATATTTGATTAATGTTGCTAAAAAAATTATTCAGTTTTTGCTATAACACTAATCGATACACATTTTTCCATAAAGCGCTAGATTATTGATGTTTTTTTTTTTTTAACAGTACTATTAAATAATTATGACTACAAAAATATATTTTAAAACAATGTATATTAATATATTTTTTTTCATTTGGGAATTATAATTAGGAGACGGCGGCTATGAGAAAAATATATGAAGATCTTAAGAGACTTTCTAATGATAAAATTACAAAACCGCTGACAGAAGTTTATTTGATGTCTAGAAAGGGTTATTCTCAGAAAAATGCCAGCGACATAGTACAGAATTTAAAAGGTATGTTGACAAAATTGATTTAAATTTAATTGGTATTTTTACAAATAAAGACTAATACGCCAAGTCAATTTCTGATGTGTCAACCCAACCGAATTCAACATTTATTTTTTTTATTTTTGTTATATAGTTTAACATATTTTCTATGTGGGCTAGAAAGCCGGTTTTTAATTTTTGAGTTCAAAAAAACGTATAAGCATTAATATTTTCATAGTTTTTTTTCTAATAATTCAAAATAATTCCCCAATCGCTAAATCAAAAATCGGCTTTTTGGCCCCCACAGAAAAATTAGTAAGCATCACTTAAAAAAAAAATGAAATCCGTCCAATAGATACGCTAAATAATTTCTTCTACAATAATAATTTTTTATCAAACTCAGAGAAAAATATTTTTTAAAGTATTATTATTGAAAAATGTATACTTTTTTATACATATATTTTTTCACCTTAAAACTAGTCGGCATATTAAAAATGGCTATTAATCAACTTTTATCAAATATTACCTATCTTTTGGCGCTAATAAATAGCGCTTCCGTTCTCTCTAAGTATACAGTAAAATTTTTTGTCCCATAAAATATCTTATAGAGTTTCATAAGAAATTTAATTTTTTTTCCCCGTTTTTATACAACGTGATCTCAATTTTTCACAATTTGTTTTGTTTTTACCACCCTCCCAACTTAGTTTTTTTGATGGCAACTTTTGAAACTTAAGTGGTAACGTATATATTGCATTAACTTTTTAAAATGAGAATAATGTACTAAAAATTTTGACTAGTCGATAACCAGTTTATTTTTTTTTTTACTATATAAAATATAATATCGGCCGCAATAACTCATCAAAGCGGTTTTTTTAAAGTGTTTTTATCATTCAGCCATTGCTTATGTGACTAGTTGGCACTGATTTTTGATTTAGATTTGGTTATGAGCTCGGTCAACGCTTTAATGTCTGTAAAAATGTTATAGTCTTAACTTCTTCCATTTTTCTTTCCTCTAATCCTAATTATTTTTATCATAATTGTTGCTATTTTAATACTAAGATAATGTTTAAGAAGAAACACTATCGACATTTTGCATTTAATATTATTTTCTTCGTTTGATTTTCAATCCGCAAAAAGCATCATTAAAAATCCTATACTAAGACAAGGTGATAACATTTTTAATTATTTCTTCATATTTCCATATTTTTTTATTAAAACCATTATGACTCACAAAAAATAATTACAGTTATAAATATCCAGTTATCGTTTGACATAAAAACACATATGAATATATTATAATTAGAGGGGCGGGTAAGGAAGTTCAGATTTTTTAAAAACTCTGAGAGCTCCATCAGAATCCCAGTAATAACTATAAACCTTACTTGGGATCGTTGTTTGTTTGGTTGCTGGCATTTTTTTTAAAGCTTTAACGAATTTAGAAGGATTTGAACTTTCCTAGTCCTGCCCCCGTATAGTTGCACCAGTGCATAAGATATACTATATGTTTTTTTTAATCATGCATACCTTGTACATTTTTTTAACACGTGGTTCTAACTAAATATGACGTTTACTAACCTATAAAAATACCTTCAAGATTGCTGTACAGTTAAGTTTTGACTTAAACAATTGAAAAAATCACTTTTTCGTCGGTATTCTAAAATGTGAAACTATTTTTTATCGCGGGAAAACCAAAGTAAAGAGAAAAATTACCCTTTGACGGTTGTACATTAAACATTATTGTTACAATACTACTATCGGTAGTTGTATAATTCTATAGATTCGCATTGAAACGTTTATTTGAAAGTGATTTTAACACATTTAGTCAGCTCGGTTCAACTCAAGTCTCGAACCCATTGTACTATCATTTTGCTTTATTAATATCCGTCGATAGCCATACTTAGTATACGTTGTCATTGTATGTATTAATCGTACGCTTAATTTTTTTTTTATTTAAATGTACTATTTGTTTTACGGAATATTAAAGGCAGTATATGTGAAATGATAAAATATCTATGTGCGCAAAACTTATGTAAATAGTATATCTGATTCGAAAACATTTTCGAACCATAATGGTTCGTTTTAGCGTTCCGATTTTTTATATAAAAAAAAGACAAAGAAATGTCCCCTTAAAAAAAAAAAAAAAATAAGAAATTCGAACAATTTTATAGTTACCTATACAGGGTGATTTTTTTATCATGAACCACTCAATATCTCATAGGGTTAAAAAAGAAATAAAAACTTTTTTTTTTTTTTCATTTTGTTTTTACCACCCTTCCAAATTAGTTTTTTTGTTAGCAACTTTTAAAACTTAAACTGCAACGTATATATTGCATTAACTTTTTAAAATGAGAATAATGTACTAACAATTTTGACTGGTCGATAACCCGTTACGGATAACTATTTTTAAAGTTAGGATAGGAGGGGAAGTGCGGTTTGGAAATGCGTGCAGATAAAAATAGTACTAGCCCTAAACTTGAATAACTTCAAAAATAGTTATCCGAAACTGGTTATCGGTCAGTCAAATTTTTTTGTACATTATTCTCAAATTAAAAAGCTAATAAAATATATACGTTACCATAAAAAATTCAAAAGTTGATGTCAAAAACACTAAGTTGGGAGGGGTAAAAACAAAATAGTTGAGAAAAATTGAGATCAGATTCTATGAAAAACAATATGAAAAAAAAAACATTTTAATTTCTTATTAAACCCTACGAGATATTGAGTGGCCCGTGATAAAAAATCGTCCTGCATGTACAATGTTTTACAGTCAGATATCATAATGTATTGCATTGAGCTAATATCTAACAAATGTCAAATTAATATTAAATGTTATATTAAACACACACAGGGAAATAATGAGGACAGTGTATACTTAGTAATTTCTGAGCATCGTTATTGAATTATAATTGTTATATACTATTAAAAAAACAACTATTTGCTGTTTTTAATTTTGTTGCTGTACTATTCACAGATTCACATAAAAGCGTTTAATTATGACATAATAATTTTCAGACTTAATATTATTGTTATGACCCCACTTTGCTAACTTCTTTCCCTGCTGGTTTTTTAATTATTGTATTTACTTTTGTGATCGGATACTGTGCTAGTTTATTTTTAATGTTGTGTTCAAGCGAGCAATTTACATTATACAAATTGTACACAGATGCACTTAAAGTGTAACTGTACAATATACATTGTAAAAAAATATACATTGTGATAAATAAAAGTCTCGAGTTAGCTTCTAACAAAAGATATTAACATCAAAACATTGATGGTGTATGTATTAGTTTATTTTAATGCAAGTATGTATTTCAGATGACGGTATTATTACGGAAGACGAATTTTTCACAAAGATAGATTGTAAATTGATTGTGGACCTGGATAATGGCGGTAAAAGAGCGGACTTAAGCACACCTGAAACGAAGATTATCAATAAATAATTATAATACCATTCACTCAACCAGCCTTTGAATCTTTTGTTTAATATAAATCTTGTTTTTATCGTTAATAATAATTTAAAGTTATATCAAATATTTCCTATTACATAAAATTGTTACAAACCTTTGTGTGAAAAATATACTTAGAACTAAATAAATTGAGCTATTGTAATACAAAAGTTTTTATTTGACTTTTAAAAGATATCTTCAAAAATAACCATTTAAAATTAATTACATTAATAAAAAGTATATTTGATCATTTAATATAACAATGGTTTTATATGTGAAACCTTTTATAGCTAAAGCAACCGTCCGAAAGCAGAAATTGTTGTTAAATACAACCAACCTATAAAGCATGTTGCATTCTAATTAGAGACAGTAGATTTAGTTAAGGTATATTGCGCATAATTGTGTGCTGTTTTTTAGTTTAAAATTGTGCAATATCTTTTCTGCTGGAAAACTAAAATTGAACATTTGCAGTGTCCTCGAATTTTTAAATAATAGGACCACAAAATCTACAATAGTATATATTAACGTTCTCGTAATGTAATATTTGAGTAAAAAAAGAACCAGTACAGTGGGGTCGGGGCATAGTGGGGACGGAGCATGCTGAGAAAATTTTTGCTATCAAATATATTTACTGACTCTGTCAGCCTACTCACTGCCATATGTTCGTCGTCGATTGGGCATATAAAAACCATTTTTTTATCTTTCGATTCATACTAAATAGCGTATTGACTTTTGTCCCAACGCGTCATTACATCATTAACATTTGCTGATCAATATTTTAACTTTGGAAAGTAAAAACTAGCAGACGCCGCCTTTATAACCGCGGTAGACACTTAACGGAGATAATAATATTATGTAACTTAAATACATAAAAAGAGTACAACAATAAACAACGACAGATTTGATTAGATATTGCTATAAATCAGTTAATTATATTTGATTAAATGTTCAAAATGATGTCCATTTGATGTCATACAAAATTCTATTCTTATTTTTACCTCATTAGAGGTTACATTTTTTAATATTTGTTTATTTGAAATATTTTGACAAACTTTAGTTATTTTATTTTTTAGTTCTTCAATGTTTTGTGATGGTTCTTTATATACTTCATTTTTTAACATAACCCCAAAAATAAAAGCCTAATGGAGTGAGATC
This sequence comes from Adelges cooleyi, assembly GCF_023614345.1. Lineage (NCBI taxonomy): Eukaryota > Metazoa > Arthropoda > Insecta > Hemiptera > Adelgidae > Adelges > Adelges cooleyi. The sequence continues at coordinate 71,769 of NW_026096056.1, read as the reverse complement.
TGCAAAAAATGTCAAACAGAAGATGCGATATGAGCTGGAGCACCGTCTTGTTTCCAAAACAGTTTCCAAGACGGTTCTCCAGTGGTAAATGTTCCAGTAGTAATTCGTGTACACCGTTTGCATGATAACGATCTGTATCGACAGTGCAATAGATAACACGAATTCCATGTACATTGTACCGGTGCAGTATAAAGTGTATATGTATACACGAGTCTAGAACAATGACACCGTGAATTTCAACAGTGTCAAAAAGTGTGTTTTGTCACGATACACATGGTTGTCAGTCCGTATGACGACTCCCATTTTCTAAACGATTTCTCGCCTGGTAAACGGAGCGCTCGTGACCAGCATTTCCCAAAGGAATTGTAAAAGTAACCATCAATGCCAGAAAACGGTTAGGAAAAATGAAAACTCGCAGAAAGGTGTAAAGCACCAGGCGGACACGGCTTGTGATAACATTAGCGTTTAAACTGAATAGATTAAAACTAAACGGTTGTTCGCACACGAATTACTCCTGTAGAAAACCTTGCAATAGGTAATCGGAATCACGCGTTTTAATAGGAATATCATTAACGTACACGACATAATTCATTTAGATGAGTTTACCTTCATTTCCATTGTTTTGGTCCATATTGATCAGGCTTAACCCTTTGTCGACCGACGGTACTTATGAGTCCACCGAAAAAAAAATATCATATAAAACCATATGATATTTTTTTCTCGTTTCTGGTGGGTCGGTACTCACAAGTGCCATAATATTAGCTATGACAAAAATATATTGTTTAGTATTAAACGTGTAGTGCTGTTATTAAACATTTTATCGGCGATAATAGTCGGCAACGGTTGCATTCAATACATACACATGATTTGTTGTTTTGTTTTTGTTATTAATACGGTCTTTCCAGGCCACTATATATATATGAAAACTTCTGGTTATATTCGAATTTATGTCTAGATATACTATCTAATTTTATATTGTCGAGTTTATCATTAATGTAGTGAAATACTGATAATTTAATATATGGACGGTTGGTCTTTCACGGCGAAATTTTTTGTTGACTGTATTCAATTTCTCGTCGACTGTCGTGTCGTGTGCGTCTATTCGTTTGAACTATTTTTTTTCAAAAATGTCAAATAATAACTTGCTATTACAGTGGATAAATGAGGATCTTCCATTGGATAATAACAAAGTTACAGACGAAGAATTATCAGAAGATGAAGATACGAATATTATTACGGGAGGAAAAGATTTTCTTTTTCCGGACAGTAATATTTTTACTGAAAATAATAATATAGTACCTAGTGAATTAGAAATTCAAAATGTTGAAGACAGTTTTGAATTTATTTTGGATAATACTGATATTAATTTCGCAAACGTAATACAGCCAGTAGAACCTGTGGTAATAGCTGTGCCTACTTCTACTCCAGCTCTAAACTTAGAAAATATTGCTGGCCCTTCAAATTATGTCGGTTCGCCCCTTCCTAAAAAACGTACAAATAGTTCAAAGAAAAAAAAAGGAAATATCTCCCCTGAAATTCGTCGTAAATGGAAAAAGATTACTGCAAAAACATTAGATCCACGTTATTCTCTCCCAGATGGTCCTGTTGATGGAAAATTCACGGGGGAAACTGCAATCTCATTTTTTTGGAATTTATTGACGGTATTCTAGATCAAATTGTGTACCAATCAAATTTATACAGTACTCAAAGAGGACGTATTTTGAATGTTAAACGTCATGAGATACTGAACTTCATAGGAATACATTTTTTGATGGGTTACCACAAACTTCCAAGTTGGAAACATTATTGGGCAACATCTAGTGATCTAAATGTTTCTTGTGTGTCTAATACAATGAGTCGTAATCGATTCGACAATATCTTGTCGAATCTCCATGTTCAAGATAACTCATTAATACCAATTAATAATACAGATAAATTGTATAAACTTGGACCACTTATTAAACACTGCAACGAAGTATTTGCTTCATCTTATCACGGAATTAGAGAACTTGGTATTGATGAATCAATGATTATTTTTAAAGGTCGCAATAGCATGAAACAATATAATCTTCTAAAACCCATAAAACGTGGCTACAAAGTATGGTGTTTATCTGATCAAAGGGGATATATAAAAAACTTTCGCATTTATCAGGGAAAAGATGAACAATTATCCGATGAATTTCAGTCGTTTTGGTTTGGGTGAGCGTGTTGTTCTACATTTAACAAAAGATGAGTGGAATAAAAATAAAAATACATTTGTTGACAACTATTTCACTTCATTACCATTGCTAGAAAAATTAAAAGCTGAAAATTCATTGGCATGTGGAACCATCCGGTCAAATCGCAAAGATGTTCCGGTTTTGGATGAAGACTCGAAAGCGCCTAGGGGTTCATCGGATTATCGAATAACTAACACTGGTATTGGTATTTACAAATGGAAAGATACTAAATATGTCATGTTGGCATCAAACTAACACGGTTCAGAATTAACAACAGTTACTAGAAAGGATAAATTTGGTCGTTAAAAAGATATTCAACGCCCACAAGTCGCACGTGATTATAATTGTTATATGGGTGGTGTAGACCATGCTGACCAACTTAGAATGACTTACGGCGTTGATGGAAAATCAAAGAAGTGGTGGCACCGAATTTCTTGGGGTTTGTTAGACATTATGTTTGTGAACTCATACATAATATACAAACAAATACATGGAAATATTTCCTTACTGGATTTTCGACGTTCAGTCGTACAAGGGCTTATAACTTTACGAGAACTTCCTTCGTCAAATAAAAGAAAAACACCAAAAAATAAGGATCCGGCGACAAAAAAAAGAAGAGGGAAGGAATGGTCTGTGTCGAAAGACATCCGATTGACCAATCGCGGAATCCATTGGCCAAAATTTGTTTCTAACCGAGGACGTTGTGAAGTTTGCGCTATCAATGGGATTCAGTCGAGACCATATTCCAAATGTTCTCATTGCAATGTATTTTTATGTTGCAATGATAAGAAAAATTGTTTTTCTGACTACCATGATGTAGATTGTTCGTGATACAATAATTTAAGAAATTTAATAATTTTTATAATTAATAATCAAATTATGTAATTAAGTAATATTATGTTGTATAATAAAATATTAATACATTTTAATGATAATTATTGTCTTATAATTATTCAATTAATTTAAGCAACACATAATAATCAAAACCTATCCAACTGCAATTTACAAACACAAAGAATACGTTTTTTAATAAAATATTTCATTTTTTTTTATCCTTATTTAGGTTAAATATAACACACGGTTATGCAAAAAAAAGTTTAAAAATTATTTTATTTCGATGCTTGGTCAACAAAATTACAGAAAATGCGTTTTAGTACAAATAAAGGAGAAACGAAAATTAAATTTCAATTTTTAAGTCGTGACTCGTGGACAATACGGAATAAAATGACAACCGACGCTTTAAACGTGATTTGCGAATTTTGGAAATAGTCGATCAATCATGGAAAAAACAATCGCAGTAAAAAAGTACCTTTAAGCGTTTTGTTAATAGTAAAAAAAAAAGATAAGAAATTCAATTGTTGACACGCGTTTTTGAGTTTAAAACAATTATGACTATTCAAGGGCTATATAACTTATAACAATTGTTAATACCAAATTAGAGAAATAAGAGCTTCGAAATTCTTCATTAATTTTTCCTCTTGTCATTTTTTTTTTTTTTTTTGCTTCAAAGAACCCATTAAAAATTTAAATAACGTATTTAGGGTATAAAATAATAACTTGTGTGAAACAGAATTTACAAAAAAAAAGTCAAGTATCAGAATTAAGCCCATATACTTGTTTCATTATTGTTAAATGAAATTACATTCATACATGGGATATGCATGTTTTAGTGTTTGCAGGTGATTTAGTGTCAGTAAATGAGGCAGCTGAATTATTAAGAGTGAAATTAGAGCAATATATGGATGCACTGGAGACCATATTTAGTTTGAGAATAATTAGATATAAAACATAAACTAATTATGAGTTAAATTTCAGTACTTATAGCCTATAAGTGATTAAAAAAAAAAAGATAGAGAACCCATTATGCTCCGATTGCTAGTGGTAAATAGTGTAGCTACCTGTGGAGAAATGTTTGTCCTTGGGTTCAGTTATGCGACATTATAAAGTTGGAAAAACGTTTTTAAAAAAACATGATTTTCTAAAAAATAGTAAAAAAAGTTAAAACTGTTAAAAATGTCAATTACTTTGAAAACAACTAAAAATTAACTATAATTTTAAATAATATTGAACATGTTTAATTTTTTACTAAAAAGAAAAGCGCGGGCCCTATTCAACAAAGTCCCTAGTAAATTTATCAGACACACTTCCAGATAATGTTTTATGATGTAAGTTTTCTTGTAATTTAAATTTGATTCATTATTAGTGTGTGACACAAACATTTCATCATACTTAACACAAATGAATTCGGATGTCCGGGTCCCAATATTATGACAGAACATTGTAGAATCATCCAAAATAAGTGTCAGGGTTAAATTTCAGCCTCCTATACGATATTGGGAAGTGGGTTAAATTCATTTTGGAAGATTTGAAAAAAAGTGAAATTTAAGTGAAATGATCCCACCCCACATATGACCCTGTGTACGGCGACCTGGATATTCGAGCCCCAATATTAATTACAGGATATTGTATTGTCATCTGAGATGAGTTTCTGTGCCAAGTTTCAGCCCTATACGACATCGGATAGTGGGTTAAATAAGTTTTGCAAGATTACGTGTTAGCGAGTTAAAGAAAATCATGTAAAAAGATACGTAGTAATTAATAATACAAATATTAGTTTAAGTAGAACAATGATTTCTTACAACTATTTAGCTATAAATCTAAGCTAATTAAAAATATTTTACAAAAGTTTATCACGGATTATTTGACTATAACAGTCAATCCGATCGGTATGGTTAAGAGGACGTACGTGATACTCCCAATTTATTAAAGAATTAGGTATAGGAAGTATTTGCAAGATCTTAGTTTAAAGTTAAGAGGTGATGACGTGTAACTATTATTTCACTAGATAGTTGGGAATCAGGTTTTTTTTTTTGGAAGTTTGTTTATTTACTATCAAGTATTACAGCATCTTAAACAGAGATTAAAATGTTTTTAACTTAAACATATAGCTAAGCAGAATGCGTTTTGCTCGGTTGCTTTAAAGCAAAAAACCTTTTTTTTTTTTGTGAAAATAGCTATTTTTGTAAATACACTAAATATTAATCTTACACTTAGACATATAGAAAACCTTTTTTTTTTTTAATAGTTGTAACTTAAATAAGACATTATATTGCAAAAGGATATGTCATCATCTTGCTTTTGTTTAAAAACATCATGGTCTGAATAAATTGGATTTCCGTTTAGCCAGGTGTAAAAACTGACTACTTATGCGTAATGCATCTAAAATAAGGGGTAAACGTCTTCTTAAGGTTTTGTCGATTTAGGAGAAATCAGACTTTTTAGCTTTATAACAATCTCTATTATTTTTTATCTTGACGTAAAAAATAGAATCTCTATTTCAGATAGCCGTTGTAGTAGCTAAATAGTGTCAACCTGATCATGGTCAATAATAATAATGATAATATAATTTTATTTTGTGTTTAGAAGAAACAATTTATTTTTTATGTATAAAACTTGGGAAAATATTTTTTATAAAAACCTTAATTAAAATTGGAAAATAAGCAATAACAATTAGGTATCTGTACAATTCTTAATACATGTATAATACAAAACAAATTTAATTAGGTTAAGCCTTGATAATTATTTAAAAACATATTATATAATAAATTAATAATGCACACAAACAGATTATAACATTTTTTTTATATGTGACGTTGTTAAGACTTAAGGCCTTAACTCGAAATACGTGATGTCTGATGATAGTTCGTTTATTTCTGTTTGCTTGTTTTTTTTTTCAAAATTCCTTTCTCCATCAATCTACTGATTCATTTAAGCTAATGTTTGTGAAAGAGTCAGCGAGAAATAATAAAACAAAAATATTGCAAGTGTAAAGAATAAATTTTATCGAAATTCCAGATGAAAAATGTTATTAATTATTGATCTAAGATGTTATAAATTATATAGTAGTCGGCCAAAGGATTTATTTATAATAAAAAATTAGGTTATCCACACATTTGTATACAAATATTTATATTAATTTTAAAATATTCCGTAAGAGATGGAATGTATCCTGTTAGTCTTATAATATAATTTTTTTCTATACATTTATAAAACTAAATTCGGAATACCGACAATTGCCCTACAATTTTATTTACTCAAGTAAAAAATTATTGGACCCAAAATATAATAATTATCAAAATCGTTTTAACGTTGTAGACTTCAAATAATTTAACTAGGTCGATGTTCAAAAATGTTGTTATTGTTTTCGAATATTTTCTTATTTAAGACATTGGTGTATGACTGTAACTGTTTGAACAAGCATACAAAACAATAAATCAAAACAAGTATTCTTCTTATTTTAAATAAATAATACATAATATTAATACATAATTTTCAACACGTTTTCCCGTTTAAGAAAGTTTACTATTAAATGCAATAGTACGAAAATTCTGAGTACATCTACCATTAAGGAGCTTTTTTATGTGTATAATTATGACTCGTATGTTTTTGCATATCGATACGAATTTAAGGTAAATAAAACGCAAAAAAAAAATATTACTAACAGTGTGTTGTTTACGCATTTATAATATACAACGAAAATTCAGAGCATAAAATAAAACGTTACATATTATGGTTTGGAAACCCAAATGTGCTCCTCAAAGAGCTTTTATATGTATTCGAACAGAAAAATAATACGCAGGGACAAAAAATACTGTGGAATATTGAAAACAACAATTCGCATAAAGTTTTATAAAAACTAATAGTACCGACCTAGATGGAACAAAAAAATAAGTTGTTTTTCAGTGAAATATTTTCGCATATGATACATTTGTACAAATAAGAACAGTTACAACGATAACAACAGCAGAAAACACAATAACAATTTCGTTATAACAGCAAATGAATAGATTTTCAATTGAAATTCTCGATAAAATATCTGTTTATCTTTTACATTGCCAATTGAGAACAATTTAAAAAACAACCGGCTAGCTTAGGTTAGGGGCTGATGCAATGTTTGAAATTATTATTATACTTGCTGGAATTCGAAAAAGAACATACTGTGCAAAGGCCTTTTTACGATATTCATATGTATATGTATATATGAGAGTTTTTATACTGAAGATTACAAAAATATTGACACATTTCTTAGCTTAAGTATAATACACATTGTAGAGCTGTTTATATATATGCACATTTTAAAGCGGTTAACGTCGTGTTGGTAAATTGTTCAATCGACTCATATTCGGTTTTGAAAACTATGACTGTGAAATTCAAATACAAATTGGGTTCAAAACCCTGTTTGAAAACATAGGTTAGATACATCATCAAAGGCGATTTTTCCCATACAAATCCATAGGTGTAATTAAAGAAGGGAGAGCCCATCTGTAGAATACCCTCTCTAGTAGCTCAAAGGCTACATAAAAAAATGTAACGTATTTTCTATAAATTTCAAAGTTGATTTTAAAAAAACGTTTTACTTTTTAAGGGTTTTCGTATGTCACAAAAAATGGTTATGATTCAAATAGATATTTTGGAGTGAAAATAATACATTGACATCTTGATTGAACGTGTATTGGGAATAGCATGCTTACTCATTAGACATTGAAGAAAATGCTCTCAAGTCAGAATTTATTGTAGCCAAAAACTGTTGTAAAATGTATAAGTTTCATTCCAGCGAATATGTTTTGACCCATCTTAAGGGGGTTGAGTGGCCTGTTTGTTGGACATTTTAGGCCAACTCAGGATGGTTAGATATCGATTATGTAAAAATATTTGACTAAAGCGGCCACTTTTCTAGGTTAATGTAGAAATCGACTAATGATATTTCATTTAAAATTGTGTTTAAGTCCTATTTTATTTGTCTTTTCGAAGTAAATGAATCAATTAATTGACAATCGACTTCCATAATAACATGCATTCCTGCATTCAATCCCTTTAATGTAATCGTTGAGCAGTTTATTGATTTATTTATTTATTGTATTTTTAAACGGGTTAATACCCAATTACAAATAAGAGAACACTAAGAACATAAACATAGACAATAGATAAATTGTTATAAAAGTTATATTACTAATTATCTAATTTTCCAAAGTATGAAAATATCCAAAAGACACATAAGCCTTACATCTACTTTTACCAACGAATATATTTTCTATAAGATATTTTAAAATTGGGAAATATTGTTGTAAGTGTAAAAACTAACGACCCAATACTTACGACCACTTACGACTATTCCCAATCCGATCTGATATGACGGCCGAACAAACATGTTTGTTTTAAATCCGTATTCGGAGTCCGACGCGAAAACATTTCCCGAAAAAAGTTAAAGCAAATAGAAAAGTTAAAAATTTAACGAGAAAATGACAGGAAAAATTGACAAGGAGTTGTTAATACAGCTTGTGAGAGATGAGCTTCGCTTGTGGGACCAGCGGGACAAAGCCCATCGCAACCGGGACATTAAATGTGAGCTGTAGGAGTCATTTGCAAAGCAACTCAAACAACAGACAGGTAAAAATGTAAAAATATACTGTTAAGCACGTGGCACGTTAAATCGTATTATTGTTATTAAGTACCTATATATACGCAAAAGCCGAATTTTGGTCAAAGGTCAAACTTTCGTACCCCACTTTAATAACTTTAAATCAAATTATTAAATTTAAGTAGGTAATTGTTTTTAAAAAAGATTACCTACATGTTTTTATGGTAGCGAAATTCAGAAAACTATACATTTTTCAATTACCCTCCAATCAACAGGCGATCGAATACCAATCTTTCATTTGGGTTTTTTTATCGATTTTTGCTGTAGTTTGTGTTTAAGACGTTAAATTTTAAATACAATTGGTATTTTTTACAAATAAAGACTAACACGCGGAGTCACTTTCTGAAGTATCAACCCAACCGGGTTAAATATATATATATTTGTTTTGTTATATAGTTGAACATCTTTTCTATGTGGGCTAGAAGGCCGGTTTTTTGTTTTCAAAATAAATGTATAAGCATTTATATGTCCATAGTTTTTTTCTAATAATTCTAACTAATTCCATAATTTCTAAATCAAAAATCGGCCTTTTAGCCCCCCCCCCCCCACAGAATAAATAGTATGCTTCACTTAAAAAAAAAAATAATGAAATCCGTCCAATATATACGCCAGAAAATGACCTCTACGAAAGTAATTTTTTATTAAACTTTCGCTATAACTCGGAGAAAAATATTTTTTACAATATTATTTTACACATATTTTAAACTTACTTTCGACTTTATCTATTCACGAGTATTATTTCATATTGTGCAGTTTATCATATTATATGTTTTATATGAGTTTTTAGTTCCTTACTAAACCGTTTGGGGAATTCGGATTCACGAATTTGAATTTTAGGAATAAAATTATCCATAATAAAACGAATGTGATTATAAAATAAATCCACACAAACTTCGGTGCTATTATTATTAAAATAATCTATATATTTAATATTATCCAAGTATTTTACAATAGAAATGTAATTCCAATGATATGTACATTCATGACAAGGTAGATAATGCCAATGTGTTATAATGTCAATTAATGAAAATTCAAAATTCAAAAGCTAACATATTTTGACATTTTCATGTCTTAGCTCTTCAACATAACCGAAAAATGTATTACGAAAAAAGCGTTATGCTGTTATCTGATAAGAGATAAGAGATTAGAAATGAGGGTTGGGGTTGGAACAGGATGGGGGATGGGAATGTGGTTGGGGTGGGAATCGGATCAGGGTTGGGAATGGTGATGGGGGTGGTAATAGGGTTGAGAGTGGGAATGAGGTTGGGGGTAGGAATGAGGATGGAGTTGGAGGCGAGGGTGTGAATTGGGTTGGGGTGGGGGTGGTAATGGGAATGGGGTGTTAGGGGCATAAATGTTATATTCACAAGTCACAACGTTCAAACTAGAAGTAAAATAAATTCAATAATTGAAGAGGTCATATTCCTATGAATTGTTTTAGGCCAGATATTATGAAAACGCTACAATATTAGCCAGAAACTTGATATGTTTACTAGCCACCTTACTTAGATACTAGCTTGTTATTGCTTGTTAATATACTATTTCATTATCTATAATTCCACCTCTTTTCTAAATTTATTCGGTACTTCAACGAGACAAGAAAATGCTCTTTCGTGGTTGCAGACTCGGCTGAAATATTTTTTGTCTACAAATTTACGTAATTAAAAACATATGTTGCCATTTGAAAAAACCAAAAATCCCCCTTTTTGGCTTATAAGGATTGTTGATAAAAATTTTCAAAATATTGAAAAATGTAGCAAAATATCTACCTAAAAGTTTAGGGAAAACAAATTCTAAAAATATTCTTATTTTCAGAAAAAAAATGAGTGTCTTACGTTAGTTGGTTCACCCTGTATTATTAAGTAAAATAATACAGCAAAACCTCGTTTTTTTTTTATTAAAAATATATATCTACAATCTGTAATATTAGTTACAATAGGTAAATTTGAAAAAAAATATATAATACAATGACAGGACAACGAGAAAGAAGGGGGTGCCCAGTAACACTACTTCAACTAGATTCAATTACATAATTATAATTGTTTTGAATTCCTTAAAAAAACTTTTTGATTTTTTTTTTTAGTTATTGAGAAGGTCGCGTGACCAATTTGGTTTTAATCGACGAGGAGGATTGTTTGGAAGAGTAAGAGAAGAAATATTGGATATCAGTGGATTCGGGTGATTTATAGTGGTAGAGTGGAATTGGAGAGACGTCTTAAGCTATGGAATTTTAATTTAAGGAATAGCGTTTTAATTTTGATGTGAGTAGCCCAGGTTAGTCGCTTGTCAAGATGAATGCCCAAGTATTTAACAATTTTTCAGAATATTTTTTATTTAAAAAAAAAAAAAGCCAGTACAGTGGAGGCGGTTCATAGTGGAGGACAAGCATAGAGTTTATATATTTATTTGACCATGAATATTTGGTTGAAAAAAATAGACTCTTGTCGAAAACAAGTTTTAAACAAATATTTTTGGAGCTATTAGCATTTTAAGAAATAGGCCGAAAGAAAAACTATAAAATTGTTAGCATAACAAAAACAAACTACAGCTTTGACAAACGCTGTTTGTATACGATTAATATATGTAGGCCGTAGGTGAAAAGTTCACTATAAAACCCGAAAAATATTAGACGAGTATCATATTTTATGTTTTTACTTATCTGGAAAAGTAGAAAGACGTTTAAAGCAACATGCATTTCAAATTCGTCGTTTTTCTATGTCTGATATTATTTATTAAACATTCAACTGCTGCAACTGGTGTTCAGGTAATTTTTTTTTTTAATTGAAGCTATCGATATTTGATTAATGTAGCTAAAAAAATTATTCAGTCTTTGCTATAACACTAGTTATAGCAAAAACTGAATCATTTTTTTAGTGGAAAATGTGTATTAATTTTCCATAAAGCGATAGATTAATGATTTTGTTTTTTTTTTTTAATAGTACTATTAAATAATTATGACTAAAAAAATATATTTAAAAACATTATATATTAATATTTTTTTTTCATTTGGGAATTATAATTAGATAATGCAAAAGAAGCGTGAAATATATGATGCTCTTAAAACGGCATATCCTCAAAATATTACAAAACCAAATGTAATAGCTTATTTGGTGAGCAAAAACTATTCTGGACAAAATATCTCTGAGATCGTAAAGTATTTACATAGTATGTTGAAAAATCACGATAAGTATTTAATAACTTTTTTAAATATAATTGGTATTTTTTACAAATAAAGACTATCACGCGAAGTCACAAGTCAAATATATTTTTTTTCTTTGTTATATAGTTGAACATCTTTTCTATGTGGGCTAGAAGGCCGGTTTTTTATTTTTGTTTTCAAAATAAATGTATAAGCATTTATATGTCCATAGTTTTTTTCTAATAATTCTAACTAATTCCATAATTTCTAAATCAAAAATCGGCCTTTTAGCCCCCCCCCCCCACAGAATAAATAGTATGCTTCACTTAAAAAAAAAATAATGAAATCCGTCCAATAGATACGCCAGAAAATGACCTCTATGAAAGTAATTTTTTATTAAACTTTCACCATAACTCGGAGAAAAATATTTTTTAAAGTATTATTACTGAAAAATTTATACTTTTTTTACCTATATATATTTTTTCACCTTAAAACTACTAGTCGGCATCTTAAAAATGGCTATTAATAAATTTTTATCAAATATTGCGTATCCTTTGCCGCTAATAAATAGCTCTTTCCGATTTTATCTCATAGAGTTTAATAAGAAATTTAATTTTTTTTTCATGTTTGTATAAAATGAGATCTCAATTTTACACTATTTCCCCCCCCCCCCCAACTTAGTTATTTTGTTAACAACTTTTGAAACATAAATGGTAACGTATATAATTCATTAACTTTTTAAATTTAGAATAATGTACTACAAATTTTGACTGGTTGATATCAGTTTTGGACAACTATTATTAAAGTTAAAAGAGTTTAAAAGTTTGAGATAGGAGGGGAAGTGCGGTTTGGAAATGCGTGCAGATAAAAATAGTACTAGCCCTAAACTTGAATAACTTCAAAAATAGTTATCCGAAACTGGTTATCGGTCAGTCAAATTTTTTTGTACATTATTCTCAAATTAAAAATACAAAAGTTGATGTCAAAAACACTAAGTTGGGAGGGGGTAAAAACAAAATAGTTGAGAAAAATTGAGATCAAATTCTATAAAAAACAATATGAAAAAAAAACATTTTAATTTCTTATTAAACCCTGCGAGATATTGAGTGGCCCGTGTTAAAAAATCGTCCTGCATGTACAATGTTTTACAGTCAGATATCATAATGTATTGCATTGAGCTAATATCTAACAAATGTCAAATTAATATTAAATGTTATATTAAACACACGCAGGGAAATAATGAGGACAGAGTATACTTAGTAATTTCTGAGCATCGTTATTGAATTATAATTGTTATATATTATTAAAAAAACAAAACAGCTATTTGCTGTTTTTAATTTTGTTGCTGTACTATTCATAGATTCACATAAAAGCGTTTAATTATGACAATATCATTTTCAGACTTAATTTAATTGTTATGGCCCCACTTTGCTAACTTCTTTCCCTGCTGATTTTTAATTATTGTATTTACTTTTGTGATCAGATACTGTGCTAGTTTATTTTTAATGTTGAGTTAAAGCGAACAATTTACATTATACAAATTGTACACAGATTCACTTAAAGTGTAACTGTACAATATACATTGGAAAAAAATATACATTGTGATAAATGAAAGTCTCGAGTTAGCTTCTAACAAAAGATATTATCATCAAAACATTTTTAAAAAAAGTCATTGATGGTGTATGTATTAGTTTATTTTAATGCAAGTATGAATTTCAGATTACGGTATTATTACGGAAGACGAATTTTACAATAGTTTCAAGGCTGACCATATGTTGGACCTGGTAAATAACGGTAGAAGACAAAATTAAGCTCATCTGAAACGAAGATTATCAATTAATAATTATAATACCATTCACTCAACCAGCATTTGAATCTTTTGTTTAATATAAATCTTATTTTTATCGTTAATGATAATTTTTAAAATTATACAAAATATTTCCTATTACATTAAATTGTTACGAACCTCTAGCTGAAAAGTTATTGTTATTATATTATTTTTTTCCTGGCCACACAACTTGATTTTAACCCGCTAAACCAATTTCTTCAAATAGCAATTTTACAAACCTAAAAAGCAACTAATTGGATAGAAATTTAAAAAATGTACTCAAACCCAAGCCCCAATATGTTCTGTTCCTGCTGTACTGGCTTTTATCATAATTCAAATAAAATCATATAAAACCTTCAATAGCTAATACAACCATCTGACAACTGGATTCTGCCACGATTGATATTTATTTAAATTCATAATACATTTTTTTTAACAGTAAATACATTGAATACAAAGTATAATTATTTAGAAAGTACAATCTTGGCTAACTCACATTTAATTTGAATAGACTATTTAGAGTTGGGTATGTTTAATGGCATTGAATGTGTAGAATAACTTGTTTTATTTTGTATTATAAGTTAATTATTTGAAATATTGTTTATTAGCTAATTATTAACATATCTACTGAAATTAAAAATATGGATATTTTAATAAATTTAATGTTTATTGTGCATTTGCCTAATTAAAGTATGCACTTTATTGACATGGTCTAACCCATTTAAGAGAATTACTAATAACTAATCCGAGGTATTCAACCGGATTCATTGATAAGGGTTAGCAAATCTAGTTCCTTTTTCCAGTTTTTAAGGACATAGATGGTTGTAATAGTGAATACACTGAAGACATTGGTTTTAGACAGATAAATAGGTACATACAAAATTACTGTAGATCTCTGTAGCTTCTCATCGATACCACGGACATGTTTTTTCAACAAATCAAATTCGGTAAGTTTTTTGTGAGATAGGTAATTATTTTTATTAAACAATAGAGGTTTCTACAAAAAAAAAATTAAATATTCAAATATTTAAAAACCAGGTATTACAGTAGCAAAGCTATCATCACCAACGGTCACAACAGACTCAGTATACTTAAGGTATCTGATATTTTCTGTGTTTATTGAAATAATGAATCGACTTGAATGTTGAAATAGGTGTTTTTAAAGTGGTCAAATTGTGTGGTTATTTTTAATACCTAGTTGAAATTCATAAAATTAGCAACCCGTAAGCTCAGAAATATTATAAGGTTTAATACATTATTTACCAACCTGTTCTCTAATAAAATTACATACCTACGGATAATATTTTAGAATGCACCTACCCCACAGGGCTCACTCTTTGATTATCACGGTGTGAAGTTTCAAGTTTACACTATAAACCATTAACAGCATAATGCATTAGTTTATAAAACAAATAAATAAATTGCTGATTATTTTCACTTTTGACTTGAATTACTTCCAAGTTCCAAGTATTTTTCGGCGTACCGCGAAGGTAGGTATAGGTACTAGGCCACGGTCATTACCGTTGAAGATAACCAAGGAATAGGTCTATGATACCACTCTATGGTCGCTAGCGATAAACAACATGGTATTATCAATCATATTGATAAGGGATAACAAATGTTATCAATATCCATTACTGATAACAAAATGTACATACTACACACAGATAGGTACAGTACAAATTAGAATTTTCATTCAAATTAATTATTATTACTAAACCTTGTTATACTTCGACGTTTTATACGGCTAATATAACAGTAGCTGTAGTCTTGTAGACCTTAAACCTATTTCTTTTTTTAATTATATTGTTTATATTATTTTAATTATAAGATATTATATTCTTCGTTTGGAATATCTGTATCCAATGAATCGGCAAAACGATATCTGCAAGGTAGTAACATTAGGAGATTCTGGTGTCGGAAAAACATGCTTATTGCAAAAGATAAAGTATGGAACATATAATAATGAAAATTCGATGACCATAGGTATAAATACATTTTAAGATTTTTTTTATTAGTCATCATATATTTTTGTATATTTGTTTCTCAGGAATCGATTGTTTACATAAAACTGTTGATTTGGGAAATAAATTAATTACACTAGAACTGTGGTAAGTACATATTTCTTATTACTGGTAAAATAAAATTAGATATTCATTAAATGATCGTATTGTAGAACAGGTTATAATTAATTTGGTATTATAAACTTTTATAACTATTTTAATTTGAATAGCCTGGAATTCTAATCTCAATTGAATTGTAATAATAATCAAACGGATTTGTTTGATATTTAAAATTAATGCGACATAGTCGAAACTCACATTGGATTAAAGATTAAAATAACTAATTTTGGAAATCACTTTATGATATCAATCAAAAATAATAGTATTTGATTATTTGTTTCTTAACATTTAGGGATACAGCTGGACAAGAGAGATTTGATGCTATGAATAAGTTATATATAAGAAATGCAATGTGTATATTACTTCTCTACGATATTACTAATGAGGAGTCGTGTTTTAAACTGAACAAGTGGTGTGATTTGATTGATGAGGTAATTGCTTTCACTAGAATAAGTACTTATTGCTTGTACAACAGTTAAAGAAATTATTTTAAAACACATTCCAGGGGCGATTACTCTTTTGTCCTCCGATTCAATCCGACACTGTAGATTCTATTATTCTATTCCTTAAGCAACCTATTACAGCCATTAAAGCATTCTTCAAGGATGATATTTTGGCAGATCCCTTTTACTAGATATTTTCTGCCTAATTAACAGAGCTGCACTAGTCTGAGTATCAAAACTAGCTACAGCGAGCGCTATACATTGTCTTACTCACTTGTCCTTTTTAAAACAAGTAAATCCATACCATTTAATGTTAAATATTAGTAAAGTAATTGTAGTGGCCTATAATATTATATTTTTTGTACAGTAAATTATTATTTCTTTTTTTTTCCAGCAAGCACCAAGTGATGTAATCAAAATTTTGGTTGGTAATAAATGTGATAAACGTACCAGAATGATTTCAACTGAAATCGGGCAATCGGTATGTACCAAAATAATTAGTATTTCTTTTTATACAAAACAAGATTGCTAATTTGAAGTGAAAATAAGTCAAATCCTAAACTTCTCTTACTACAATGAAATAATGATAATATAATAAATAATAACTACTCTAGGATTCTTAAAAGGCATCCGTTTACTTTTGCTGCGATGCCACCATTTATTTTTATTAAAATATCACACTAATACTTATTATTTCAAATAGTTTGTTTAAATCTGTATTTTTTTTTAATTAACGTTACTTTTGTAGGTAGCTGATTATTTAAAAATGCCATTTATAGAGCTATCGTTGAAAGAAGATGTCAATGTAGATGAATTAATGGATTTAATGTTGGTAATGTTAGTACAATTACTAGAAAACCGAAAAATTTTATTAGAAGAAGTAAATTCATTTTTTTATTATTATTTAATACTTCATAATATTTAATAAAATTACTAATTTATTGTTTTCAAAAATAATCTTCATATCCATTGTGAATATTATGAACCATATTTTGTGCGTGTCTGAAAAAATATTTTATCGTTGTTTTAGAAAAGATTACAAGATGCATTCCGTATTTCGCAAAGAGACTCCGAAATCAATGAACAAAGCGGCTGGGAATGGTTACGCCAATACTGTTCTTATATTTAAACTCTTCAAGTTTAAATTTATATTTACTCGTCAACTATTACTTATAGTAAAATATATTTTTAAATAATGTATGATATGTACCAAATGTATAGTTTTCCAGTACTAATTACAGATTTTCTAAGCTATTATTTTTAAGTAAATTTAACTTAACGACTTGGCAAAGAGAACTAAAAGATTTTATGATTTCTCCCAAAATAATTTTTCTTTATTGTAATTTTGTAATATTTTAAGCTTAAATACATTCTTATCTGTATTTTATACTTAAAACGTTTTATTTATTGATATATATATATATTATATATATATTTAAAAAGAGTATTAATTGTATATAAAAATAAATTACTAGATTTTACATAGTTTTAAGTGTATTATACTTAGGATACAAAACAGCATAATGTTGAGCAAGCAACGCACCAGTGTAGTTTCCTACGTTCACCTATTCAACTAGTATATTTGATCATTATCGGGTTATGCTGTATGTTAGGCATGATCAATAATTTTATATAATTTATTTGCTTACTTATAAAAACAAACCAGTAATATGTATATTACTAATTATAGGCATAACATAGTTGTATGTATAGATATTGACTATCAATTTATTAATTATATAATTTATTAATTTATTTATTATATAGTATCGTTACTAAACATTCGGGAAATCTCGATCTGAAACCTCAGCTATTTTTCAGAAATTGTAGTGTACTCGGTAAAAAAAAGCTCTTTTTTTAAAAAGTAAGAACGTCCCCCTACTTTTTGATTTTCCAATCGAGTACTGTAGTCTGTACGCACCATTCATATAATAACTCTGTATTAAAATAATTTTTCTTGTATGTAGATCTTAATTAAAATTTTTTTAAATCCTAAGTACACCACAGATAATTTACTAATAATGTATTTTTTGAAATAACAAAAAAAAACTAACATAGGGTAATGACAACAGTGATTGGCACTATCTCAGTGTTTTGAGATAGTGTTTATTTATATCACAGATACAATATTAATATATTATATACAATTAGACCATTGAGATAATATTTTTATACAAAATGTCATTAAAAAAAAGGAAGATATTTTATCTGTGGTAAAAACACTGCATTGCAAATACTGGAATATAGTGCCAATCGCTGGTGCCGTTACCCTATTTTAAAAATTGTATTGAAATCTCAATTACTTTAAATATTAAATAATAATATACCTATATTATATTATATTATATACTATATAATTATCAGCTTAAATGCCTTTATGGCCCAACGCTGTTTTTACAAAATAGACTAAGTATAGATCATAGACCTTTAAAGAAATCCTATATATATATACTTCTTTATAGGTCTATGATAACATAGATATCTTGGTAGTAAAACGTCTTAAACACATTCAAATTCACACAATTATTAAAAAAATACAATAAATGGAAATTTAAGTGTAATATATTGAATCAATAAATAACAATTCACTATGTTATTTTTTCCCAATGACTACATTGTTTATACTTAGTTCACTGAAGGAAAATTTTAGAAATTTGTCTTCTCATAATTGTATTTAGCTGTATATTCATTATTCATACAAGTTATAAGTACAATAGTGGTCTTGTCTTTGATACTGTTTCTACAACATTGGCAAAAACGACTGGACTACAAATGACAATAAATACCTACACAATTCATCATCAGAATCATTATGCAAGCCGTACGTACAGGCCTAGAAGGTCCAATGCTGATATTTAAATAGGAACTCTATCAAAGTTTATAAAAACATCACACGTTTTTATATCAACTTGATATCTGTAGGTACCTTATTTACGAGTAGAATAAAATAAAATAAATAATATAGACCTCTAGGCATGATATAGACATTTTATAAATTGTAAACATTTGGTATTTAAACATTTAAATTTAGTTATAAATAATTAATTTCATAACATTTGAAAATGCTGTTATTATATTTATGATTAACATAGTATCGATATAATTTTAATATTAAGAATCAAATTTGAATCGAGGATAAAGTAATATAAAATTATTTAAACTTTGAAACGTCTTTACCTACTTTGTAAAACGTAATAAACAATTAATAACTATTGTAATTTTCTGTTATAATTCCATTGAAAACTTTGAATATGAGTGTAGTTAATAGGTAAGGTACTTGCCTAGTAAAGCTTGGATGTTTATGTCTTTCGGAATTTTTTTAGTAAAATTAGAGTTGTACCCTAATACGATGTAAATTCGATTCACAAAGACTAGAGTCTACATTTCAAATCAGCAAGCTTATATTGCATATATTTGCATATTTGCAACTTTTGAACATATATTTGCCTATAGTTCTAGATTTAGTAGTAGTATATTTGTAAGTATAATTACTTAAAATGTTCCATTTTAATATTATCTATAATCGTGTTAATTAGTATAAGCTAAAGAAAATGATACACGTAAGAAAAAATATTAAATGATAAGTATGGCTATACAAATATTATCCAACAATTTTTAAATAATCGTCATTGTTCTTTTTGATTTTAAAATATTACCAAATAATTGTAATACAATGTTATCCTGTAAAATACCTTTTTAAGTAGTTACCTAATTAACCTACGTAAAATAATATTATTTGTATTCTGTCATGTCAGCTATTTGAAAACACGGCTTAAAATTTAAAGCCGATTTTAATAGGCATACTTTGACATTTTAAATTGCATGTTTAAATACACCTATGGTCAATATTCATTAACATCTAAGCTTAAAAGTATTAAAAAAAATAAATTAGATGAAAGTTATAATATATATTATATAGCCAATTGGAATAAATAAATATTAAAAAAACTAGTTGTAGGTAAAAAACATAAAAAAACTTTTAACTATTATGCACTTTTACTAATTGGTAAATGTGTTTAAAACCAATTTTTCAGTTATTATTTTTACCAAACACCAGTTTTTCCAAACTACATGTTTTCCTAGTTGGGATAAATTAATATTAGGAAAACTGGTCATTGGTAAAAAGTGTACAATGGAAAAAGTGGTCCTTGGTAATATATGCAATTTGGAAAAAGTGGTGTTATCCCGTCGCTAGCGATAAACAACATGGTATTATCAATTATATTTATAAGGGATAACAAATGTTATCAATATCCATTACTGATAACAAAATGTACATACTACACACAGATAGGTACAATACAAATTAGAATTTTCATTCAAATTAATTATTATTACCAAACCTTGTTATACTTCGACGTTTTATACGGCTAATATAACAGTAGCTGTAGTCTTGTAGACCTTAAACCTATTTTTTTTTTTTAATTATATTGTTTATATTATTTTAATTATAAGATATTATATTCTTCGTTTGGAATATCTGTATCCAATGAATCGGCAAAAAGATATCTGCAAGGTAGTAACATTAGGAGCTTCTGGTGTCGGAAAAACATGCTTATTGCAAAAGATAATGTATGGAACATATAATAATGAAAATTCGATGACCAAAGGTATAATAAATACATTTTAAGATTTTTTTTATTAGTCAT
The DNA here is from genome assembly GCF_023614345.1 of Adelges cooleyi. Classification (NCBI taxonomy): domain Eukaryota; kingdom Metazoa; phylum Arthropoda; class Insecta; order Hemiptera; family Adelgidae; genus Adelges; species Adelges cooleyi. Next base: position 50,890 of record NW_026096056.1, on the reverse strand, counting down.
CATATATTTTTGTATATTTGTTTCTTAGGAATCGATTGTTTACATAAAACTGTTGATTTGGGAAATAAATTAATTAGACTAGAACTGTGGTAAGTACATATCTCTTATTACTGGTAAAAAAAATTAGATATTCATTAAATGATCGTATTGTAGAATAGGTTATAATTAATTTGGTATAATAAACTTTCATAACTATTTTAATTTGAATAGCCTGGAATTCTAATCTCAATTTAATTGTAATTATAATCAGACGGATTTGTTTGATATTTAAAATTAATGCGACGTAGTCGAAACTCACATTGGATTAAAGATTAAAATAACTAATTTTGGAAATCACTTTATGATATCAATCGAAAATAATAGTATTTGATTATTTGTTTCTTAACATTTAGGGATACAGCTGGACAAGAGAGATTTGATGCTTTGAATAAGTTTTATATAAGAAATGCAATGTGTATATTACTTGTCTACGATATTACCAATGAGGAGTCGTGTTTTAAACTGAATAAGTGGTGTGATTTGATTGATGAGGTAATTGCTTTCACTAGAATAAGTACTGTTCAGTACTTATTGCTTGTACGACAGTTAAAGAAATTATTTTGTATAATAGCATAGATTAAACACATTCCAGGGGCGATTACTCTTTTGTCCTCCGATTCAATCCGACTCTGTAGATTATATTATTCTATTCCTTAAGCAACCTATTACAGCCATTAAAGCATTCTTCAAGGATGATATTTTGGCAGATCCTTTTTACTAGATATTTTCTGCCTAATTAACAGAGCTGCACGATGCTGAGTATGAAAACTAGCAACAGCGAGCGCTATACATTGCCTTTTAAAAACAAGTAAATCCATACCATTTAGTGTTAAATATTAGTAAAGTAATTGTAGTGGGCCTATAATATTATACTTTTTGTACAGTAAATTATTATTTCTTTTTTTTTCCAGCAAGCACCAAGTGATGTAATCAAAATTTTGGTTGGTAATAAATGTGATAAACGTACCAGAATGATTACAACTGAAATCGGGCAATCGGTATGTACCAAAATAATTAGTATTTCCTTTTATACAAAACAAGATTGCTAATTTGAAGTGAAAATAAGTCAAATCCTAAACTTCTCTTACTACAATGAAATAATAATTACTCTTGGTTTCTTAAAAGGCATGCATATACTTTTGCTGCAACGCCACCATTTATTTCTATTTAAATAACATGTTTGGTACTTATTTTTACAAATAGTTTGTTTAAACCTGTAATTTTTTTAATTAACGTTATTTTTGTAGGTAGCTGATTATTTAAAAATGCCATTTATAGAGATATCATCGAAAGAAGATGTCAATGTAGATGAATTAATGGATTTAATGTTGGTAATGTTAGTACAATTACTAGAAAACCGAAAAATTTTATTAGAAGAAGTAAATTCATTTTTGTATTATTATACTTCATAATATTTAATAAAATTACTAATTTATTGTTTTTAAAAATAATCTTCATATCCATTGTGAATATTATGAACCATATTTTGTGCGTGTCTGAAAAAATATTTTATCGTTGTTTTAGAAAAGATTACAAGATGCATTCCGTATTTCGCAAAGAGACTCTGAAATCAATGAACAAAGCGGCTGGGAATGGTTACGCCAATACTGTTCTTATATTTAATTTATTCAAGTTTAAATTTATATTTACTCGTCAACTATTACTTATAGTAAAATATGTTTTAAAATAATGTATGATATGTACTAAATGTATAGTTTTTCTGTACATTGTTTTAAGTAATTTTAACTTAACGACATGGTTTTATGATACCAAGATAATTTTTCTTTATTGTAATTTTGTAAGATTTTAAGCTTAAATACATTTTTATCTTTTATAAAACTGGTATTTTATAGTTGAAACGATTTATTCATTGATATATATTTAAAAAAGAGTTTTAATTGTATATAAAAATGAATGACTAGCTTTAACAAATTGACTAGTATTAAATGTATTATATTTAGGATACAAAACAGCATAATGTTAAGCAAGCAACGTACCAGTGTTGTTTTTTACTTTCGCCTATTTAACTCTTCGATTCTGGTCAATTCTTTATCGGTAATTTAATGTCTAAATAAATTAAACTAATAATGTTCTTGTCGGGTTTAGTAAGATAATTAAAATTGTATACATGAAGAATAATTGTCATCGATAGATGCAATGAAATTGTTATGATAAATAACTACTGATAAATGAATAAATAATATACTTAACTAGTATATTTGATCTTTATCAGGTTATGTTATATGTGCATACAGTTTTATATAATTATTATTTTATATAATTTATTTGCTTACTTATAAAAACAAACCAATAATATGTATATTACTAATTATAGGCATAACAGAGTTGTATGTATAGATATAGACTATCGATTAGCAATATTATATAGTATCGCTACTAAACATTCGGGAAATCTCGATTGGTTTCACAAACGTTGCCCTAAAAACACAATGTTAAAACTGTATTATGGTTTAACAAATATAAGATAAAAAATCTCACAACTTCCGACGCTTTGTATATTGAAACGGTCTGGGGTGGCGCCGGATTGTATTCGATCAACGACACTAATGATTCTTCTACTCACAAGTGAGACAGCATATAGAATGATTGGTGTTAATAAAAAATTATAAAATATATCATTAATAGTACAAACTTGATGAATTTCTGAAGTCATCGTTATTTTCATTTTGTCTTTTCGACATACTTTTCGGATCATCAGTTTTTTCAATTACGCTCCCGGATTTAAGATCCAAGTTTCGAGCATTGATCTAAGTATAACATTTAAAAAATATATATATGTATAATATATAGTATTATATAAATAAAAATTATTGTTAATATTCCCAATACATTTGACTATAATGCGTTTACACAAATAAGTTTAAAAATGTATTTCAAAAACTTTTGTAATAACTTTGATGGTTATTTCATAACTTTTAAACTATGAACTTTAAAAAGTTTGATAACCGTTTCGAGGTCTGTAAAAAACATTATTATCTCACCAAGTAATTTAAGCAAAAATATGTAACTGGTTACAATCGCGAATTTTATTATTTGTTTGCTAAATTATATATAAATTGGAAAATATAATATAGTTTATTAGATACTTGTATGTATGGCAAATACCTAGTTAAGTATTGTCTTTTAATAATTTATTAGTAAAATGTAAATCTATTAAATTATAATTGTAGATTTGACGATTTTCCGGAGAATTCTAAAATAATTATTCAAAACTCATTTTTAAATTACTTGTAAGTTTTTGAACTCGAGAATATTACCTGGCTAGCCCGTTATATTATGTTCTAGTTAGAAATTGTACACTTTTTGAGACTTGTTCAATTTTGCAATAAGTTTTATTTAGGTATTTTAAAATGTGTATACTTAAACGTTATACGAGTTACGACGAATTTATTGTATTGTTAATAATAATTTTTGTCAAATGTACATTCTGTCCGCTTGATTGGTCTTGGGCCAACGCGATTCGGATCCATTGCAGAGTCAATCTTTGGGCTGTAGCCGTTTTATCTTTATTTGCTCAACCCTAGTCTTTATTGTTCTGTGTTTTTTTCAAATGACTTGGGGGGGGGGACGAATATATGTTGAAAAACTACTATAGTCGAGGGCAAGGTATAACTGCGAGGAGAAGACAAGCGTAGGCGCGTCAAACGGTAACTTGGTGGCCAGAAAATGATTTTACAATGGGTCCGACAAAGGCACAAAGGACCGAACAAGGGAATGCATCCTACATTAATGTAATGTATAAGGAACGTTTTCGTTGGGAACGCCTACCCTTCGGTTTCCGGCATTTGCCACAATTATCCTTCTGTCCATATACTCTACTCCTAGCTCGATGTGCTGAGCTGAACCCAGAAACGGAGCAGTTTGCATGTGCTTTGTCGCCTCCGTGTACGGTAGCTCTGCTGGGAATATTTCGTTCCAATATTGATCCTTTTTCATTTTCGGATATTCCTGATGCAGCTCGTCGACAATTACATATGATACCTAAAATAAAGTGGGGGGTTTTCAAATCGAGCGTGGAAACCTGAGAATAGTCAAGTACAATGCTCGATACCTACGCATTAATCGCTTTATTTACCTGCAAATTTCTATCGATTAGCCAATTAACGTCGAAATCGTCATCGTTGTCTCCGAAGGGGTTTACCAATGTTTCGGCCACCATTAACCAGCCCATGTAGAAAAAAAACTAAACGCACAATATTATACAGTGCATTACATATATTTCCATACGACCAAATCCGGGCGTTCGCTTACTTGTAAAAATGTGAACACTGGAAAATACAAGTCGATCGGATGCGTGGGATATCCTCGGCTTGGGTCTAGGTATTGGTTGCCCATCAGAGAAGCAATGAAATAGGCGTACACCGCCAGTGTTGTCACCTAAGATTGAACGAGAAAGTCAATGAACTACAGTCCCCGCAAGCTAGTTTGGTCGGTGCAATTTTTTGGGGGGCGTTAAACCCTCCAAGTTTGCATGTGCGAATGGTTGTCGATAGGATTTAATAGAGTGTTCTTTTTTGTCGTTAACGTGGCTTTTGGCTGAGGGTCTATCAAAAAAAAAAGCATGTCCATGTACGGTGTTTGCACTTTTTTCTACACCCTCTCCTTGCGGCGTACCCTAAGTATTGTTTGGGCGAAATTCTCATGTACTTGCCTGTGTATAGACTAACGGTATGCTGATCCAATCGTAACTCAGTAGATTGTGACAATCGGATCTGATTTTGTTGATCTCGTGCACCAACGTTTTTGTGGAGAACTCGTCGGCAATGCGCTTTTCCCGTTTCGCCTGCGTCACTATGGTGGCTGCCCAAACCAGCGGCATCCAATAGTTGGAGTGGCTGGTCTTGGCGTTCATGGACTCGAACACGGTCTGTTCGGCTGGCAACAGGAACCCAGAGTCGATCATGTGGCCCATTGTCGGGAAACGTTTCTTCACCGCGGGACATATCATGGTCAACGTCATCAGTATACTGAGATTCGCGTACCTCAGTATTGTCCTTCTGATCAGCCTCGACCGGTCGTCCTGTGCCGCCGTTTAACAAAACAACGGTATTGCGTTATTAACATAGGTGCCTTGACGACCGATTTTTAAAAATCCTCTCCAAACACTACATAGTCACCACCATTCGTGGCTATTCGACTATAGAACATCTGTCCCTCCCCCGCCTGTTCGGTGTACCTCTCTGTCCTGTGCGCGGCTCTGTTGTCTCTTATATCGAATACACTGGTAATAATCACCTGGCCCGTTATTAACGTGCTGACGTTTAGAGCTAACGAGTCCGGCCACGGTATGCTCTGATACTGGCTCCACCATCTGCCTACCACCAGAGCCACGTAAAATCCCAACACAAACGACACCGGTATGAGATCCATGTGCGTTAGACAGTGCAGCGATAATTTCTCGAACAGGCTACATCGAGTAAATCGCGCGGCTAAATTATTGCGTGGCATATTTTCACACGCAAAAAAAAAACATTAGGTATAGGAGGTACCTACTCCCTCTGGGACTGTGTCATCAGCGTCCGGTAGGCGAAGCTCAGAGAGAAATAACAGACGGCAAACAGTATGAGATTGGGCCACAGCAGTTTGTAAATACTACCTCTCCAGCTGAAACCGAACACGACACACGGCCGACCTTTAACGTTGTGTGGGTATTTTTGAGCATCGTGACATTACCGGAAAAGTAGTTTCCAAAAAACGCCCATGCCGCTGCACGTGGCCACCTGGTCGGTGTAAGTGACGGTCATTTCGCATAGACACGTCCGAAGCGAATGAGTAAAGTCAATTGTTTTTCGCGCATAAACAAATGGTCATAATATTTTTTCCGTCTGCCTTCCGGCACGCGTACAAGTGACAGAATGCATCGAAAAGATTCGCATTACAACGGTAACGTCGGAGACGAACTGTTAAAAAAAAAAAAAAAAGTGATGTTCAACTAAACAAAAAACGTGACACGTTTCGGTTTCCATGACAATTAACTCGTTGGCCGAATCCTCCATAGGTTTAGTCTGACCACCGGAAATCATAAACGAGTACTATCGACGTAACGTTGAAACTTAAACTTACAAGTTATAACCATGTTTACCACTTACCAGTCCCCAAACCTCCACTCCCATTCTGTGTGTGAAAACGTGGGACCGCTGATCTACAGAATATGTTTTTGGGTTTATTTAGTGACTTTAAATAAGAAAGAAAACTCGTGGCGTTTTATTTTTTTAAACCGGAAGGGAAGTGGGATCGAGTAATAATAATTAAAGTAATAAATCGATCCAGGAAACTCGTTTATTCGTCTTGAAGTTTAGCTAGATGAGATATATATTGAATTACAAAAGGTAGTAATAGTTCCAGTAATGGATGCTAATTTTCTTGGCAATTCTGATTTTCCGAACTACACACTAGAGCTAGATACGCCTTTTCAAATATTTTTTTACCTCAGATTTAATGGATCATAATACATGTTTAGAGACTTATAAATATGGTGTACAAAATAACTCCAGCGCCCCCTTAAAAATGAGCAATGAAGATTTACAAAAATACATTGGTGTCATTGTAGTTATGAGTTTATTAAGTGAATTATTATTATTTAATTAATTTGAAAATAATAATATTATTAAAATTTTATATTCTTATTTAAGTTTCGAAAACATTTTTAGAGATCCGGAAAACACCAAAATGGTAAATGTTTGGAAATTGTATAATAATAATTAGGTACCTAGGTATTATTGTGAGATCTCACGCACATTTCAAAATGAAAAGGGTTAGTCATGATGTTGTTATACTAAGTACCTACCATCTTTTTATACAACTGTCATACTCCAGGCACTCACGCTCGACATGGGTCTCGTTTATTTTAAAATTTTTATATAACCTTCTTCCCTAGATGAACTTGGAGTAGGGGTACTTGGAAGGTGTTTTTTGGCTGTAGTTTTTAGAGTGGTGGTGTGTTTGAAAAAATCTGCAGGTTGACAACAATTTTTATTATCATTGATAATAATATATTGTACCTACAAAGTACAATATATTAATGTACTCAATGATATTAATATGTTCATACTTAATTGGGAAATGTGAACTCAATTATTGTCCAGTTTATTTAATATCTAATATTTAATCATTGATTAAATTCACAACGTATACTCGTATTAATCAATGCTCTAATGATAGATAGCTGTTATCATAAATCCGTGATTCGTGCACAGAATAACCAGAAGGGAAACTTAACCGGGGGACTGATAATAGTCCGACATTTTGACTCGTAAGAACCGATGTAATTTTTTAAAGTTCCCGTTCTGATTATTCTGTGTTTCATGCATGCGGCACAGATTATATGAAAACAGATTGTTCACTCTCGATGTAAACAAAAAATGAGCTGATAAGCACTCCACCGAAACCAGTGTGACCATGTCAGCCGGAACGAAATTATCGAACTTGTATTTACCACAAATTATATGATTATTTCATATAATCTGTGTATTTATCATATTAAATGTTAAAAAAATAATAAATGTTATATCGGTAATAATATTGACCCCGTCGATAACACTCTATCATTATCTCAAAGACATTTCATTATTAAACACTGATATATATATATATAGCAGTGTTAGAAAGAATGCTTTTATTGGATTTCATTCCTTTTTAGAGGAATGCAATCATGAATGCATTACATTTAGTTTTAAGGAATGAGGAATGGGAATTAATTAATTTTATGTCGGAATGTGAATGAATTCTAAAAAAAGAAACACTTCATGGCTATTTAGTAATTTTTAATTGACTGTAATTTACTAATTTATATTTAATTTATGATATATTTTATACATTTTTTCATAGCAAATGAACAGATTAATGAACAATAAATAATCAATTACTAACATTTTTTAAACAGTTTTAAAGGAATTAATTTTCTGAAAAAACGAATGTCTTACATCAAATGAATCACCTGTAATTTATACAAGGTGATCTTTTGGTTGACATTATTATTCTGACCAAAAAAAATTAAAATTATTAAAACATATTTTTATATTTAAATTTGTTTTCATTCATAATACTTAAAATAATATCTAAGTCTTTTATACAGTTTGCATTTTCAGAATAATGGAAATGGTTCTGGCAAAACATTTTTTTTAAACGCCCAAAAATGGACTGGTGTCGGATTTATATTATTCCCATTTCCCACCCCCTAGGATGGTTACAAGTTTTTTTTGTTTTTAAGCCATAATTTTGGGACCTTTAAGTTGAAAATTTGTTAGTTGTTAGAACTCATATCTATCCGTAACATGTTAAACGGAAAAAAATTCGGCACTTCAGTTTTTTATACTATTTTACTAACAATTATACTATTTTATTTATGTGAACTTTGTGATTTATTAATTTTTACTAATTATTTCATGTTCATTATTTTTTATTTAATTTAACCTATTAGCAGGCGCGTATGCGCATTTTGTACGCCAATTATACTTTTAAAGGCACGACTTTTATCTGAGTAGCCTATAGAATTAGAGTAAATAAAAAATTGGTTATATTAAAACACGTATAACTAGGTATATAAATATGCAATACTTTTAGTTGTTTTATACTTTTTTATAATAATTTGTATTATTTTATTTATAATTATTTTTTGTTTATTATTTTTGAATTGATATTATTTTTAAAATAACAATGTAATTAAATACTGCGTGCCAATACTATTCATAGTTGATTAATGCTCTGTCAGTTGTCATGCCATATGGTGGACAGCTTACTATTTCTCTATGTTAGAAATAATTAAAATTGTATATTAATAAGTATGGATATGTTATGTTGATTGTTTATAATGCATTATATTTTTACTTATTGGGAATTTTAAAATGTCTTATTATTAAATGTATTATTATTTATTAATTGTAATTTATTATTGAAATTAAAATTATTGCCCTTGGATAATTCATACTGTATAGTTCGTAAGATAATATAAAACAACTGTAATTGTAAGAATAATATTATTAAATTATTATTACTATCATTATGGTTATTAATATTTATAAAATGTTTGGTAAATACAAGAGAAACATTCTGTTTAACTCAATTATTTAACAAATTCGAAAGCCCGCGAACACGTTTAGAAAAAAATTCCCTTTAGACGGTCACACTGATTTTGGCGGGCCAATCATAGAGCCTTATTTGCAATCCTATTGTTAAAGGCCCGAGTGAACAATCTGTTTTCATATAATCTGTACGTGCGGGTTAACGAGTTTGTTGACAATACTTTGATAAGCAATGTACTTGCACGATGACATTGTGCCATAGGCGTAATATTTTATTTGTTTATTTGTTTTTTAGAAACAAAACTGGTCATTTTTCTTTTGTTTGCCGCTAACAACAATAATTACAACAATATTAACATGTCCAATACTGGAATTTCTGAGGGGAAAGTGGCAGTGGTGGGTGATTATGGTGTTGGAAAGACGTGTTTGTTGCAAAGGTTTGTAACAGGAAAATACAGCGAAGATCACCAATGTACCATAGGTATTATATTTAATATATGTATGGATAAATACTATATCAAAATACATACATATTTTACCCCTTATGTATAATACTTGTGTAAATTAAAAAATAACATAATATTATACGTCATACAAGAATATTGGTTGGCAAGCTAAAATTGTATTATGATTTTTAGGGCTAAATTATCAAAGTAAAGTCATCGACGTCTGTGGTCGAAAAGTTAAATTACATTTTATGTAAGTTTTGTAAGTGGCTTTTTTTTTTAAGTTAATTAGTTTTGTCACTTTATCATTACAATATAAATAGGATATATTATTACAATTTAGGGATACAGGTGGAGATGAAAAATTTGAATCATTAAATATGATCCATGTTCGAAGATCTGTGTGTGTATTATTAGTCTATGATATTACTCGGGAAAAATCAATTATCCGAATAGACAAGTGGTTTAAAAGTATTGAACAGGTAATTATTATCGCTATTTGGTACAGTAAATCTATTAGCATGCAAGATAAAAATTATTTATTTTTCTAGGTTTGGACAAGGTGTGTAGGTAATAATGTTTCTTATTTTGTTGTTTAGACAGCACCAAGCGATGTGATTAAAATTTTAGTCGGATGCAAATACGATAAAGATGTTGTAGAAAGGTCGGTTTCAACCGATATTGGACAAGCGGTAAATTATTATAATTTTTTAATTTTACACGATAAGTTTATTGTAATTTTGGTCTCACTCAATTCAATTAAAAAAAAAAATTCATGTGTTTTTTATTTATTATTATTATTTTTTATGGATTATCTTCTAAACCTCTGAACTGATTTCTTCATATAACAAGTCTTAAAAAAAAAAAAAGGAAAGAATGAAATCTGCCGTAATTTTAAGATTGACGATTTATAATTTCTTAGGGTGTTTTTAAAAATTTTTAAAAGAAAGAGGTGAACTATTTTCATTATAGCCTTTTAAAGTACCACTTTCTGATCCATAGTGTTGGCTTAAAGAAATTTGTTCGCCGATTAAAAAACTATTGTTGATCCAGTCTTAAAATTTAAGAAGCAAAATTCATCATTTTTAGCTACGTATGGAAGATAAAATAAAAATAAACTGCGTAATAATGTAAAATACCAAAAGTTCTCGCTATTTTATAGTTTAAAAGCCAACTAAGATATTATAATGATAATTTTGATAAATTAATAACTCAACAAAATAACAGTTTTTTGTATTTTCATAGAAAATTCATAACAATCGATGGACAACGGGTGTGTATCGTAGATGATTTAGGAATAAAATAAACGTATAACGTTGTTATTTTTCTTTTTTTAATTTTAAATCTATACACAAATACATGTTGTGCATTATGTTCGATGCTGATTATATATTGAAAATATTTGCAGGTGGCTGAACATTATAAAACACCGTTTTTTGAGGTATCGGCCAAAAACAATACCAATGTTAAAGAATTATTGAACACGATAGCGGAAATGTCGCTAGGAGTAATCCATACTCGATTTTTTGCAAAAGTAAACGACACTTGATTAAAACTTGAATCAATACCAGAGTTGATCAAAACCTAGGTTGCGTTATGTATATTATAAACTCATATATTTGGGTAAATGACAATCATTTGCTCGACTTGAACCTGGGTGTTGTTTTGGCCAACTCTGGTCTATACTTATCCATATTGTATTATGATATTATTGTATCACACAAATATCATTTATGTTATTTTTAATATCTGTACTTCAGGACCAGATCATATAAAATATGATTTCGCACCAAGCCCGTACCGATGGAATTCCGTTAAATAATGTTCTTCTATAAGTTACTAGGGTTATATGAGTTCTAAGTAACCATAGGAGCGCACTGGGCATCCTAGACGATTAACGTTGTTACGCTTTCTTGAAAAGTTGGCATGATGTGACCGACATTGTTGTCTGGTTTCGAGGTACAGATATTTAACTTTGTATTGAATAAATTTTAATAAATTCATATTTTGTTAACCTTTTAGGTCCGTTTGGTTCTTGCACAAGAACTAGCTGAGATACGTAAACCACCTAATGGAGGATGTAGTTGTTAATTTTTTTTTAATTCTTTTTAGTATTTAAGTAATTATTATTATTTTAAGTATCGGTATAAGTCCACAATATATTACTAAACTCAGACTGATGTTAAAGTGTTTTACGTATTTAACAGTTTAGGCTTAATAAAATTGACAAAAATCAATATTAGATGGTCATACACACACACACAGAAATTATTTTCTTTATGTATCAAGTAACAACCAAACAATTTAAATAAACAGAAAATATATTTACATATTTTTATGAATTTATTTTGGATTTTTACTAGACATTTTTTTTTTTCTTTAAATTTTTAAATTAATAGTATTGAAGTAGTATAAATCATGTCGAAAAGAGTAGTAAAAAAAATCGAGACAGCGCCAAAGGTAAACAGTCCCGTTCGGTGTTATATGCAATACGATAATAACATAGATATTTTCTCACAGATTGAAAAGAACATTAAACCAATACCGAAATCGAAATTACCAAAAACTCCGGTCGTGAAGAAAACGGTCATTCCAAAAAAACTCACTGTGCAAACTAGCGTGGACACAATACCCAAACCGTGTTCGGCAGAACTCAAATCGGAAACCGATAAAGGTGTGTTTTGTCAAACGAGATCGCCACATAACAGTATTAAAAACAATTAGTGACAGCATGTATTTTATGTTCTCTTGAAATGTTAACGATAAATGTACACATATTATTGTAACACTTAAAGGGTGTAAACTGAAAAATGGAAATTATTTGTGATTTAGTTATCGAACGTTGGGAGAAACTGGTGTCGGAATCGTACACGTTGAGCTGTAGAAGGACTGCACAAGAAACGGTAATAAATAATATAATAACTGTTAAATGATTATAACATTAAATTATTATTATTTCTGTTTAATTCGCTATCGTAAAGTTTCTCGGAGAATATTCAATATCCACGTCAGACGAAAAGTTGTCGATTTCCACAGTACACGAAGGAAACCAAAAAGACGATGATGTTGAAAAAGCTGAACAAGCTGAGATAAAGCTGAATAAAAAGGTTGATCTTCAGAAATGTTGAGACGTTTGCTACTATAATTATCACAATGAAAACAATAGTAATAAAAAAAAACCTTTCGGGCAATTTTTTTTTTTCAATAACAAGTTTTGTGCAGTAAAATATTTATTTACATTAAACTTCAAATTTTATTTTGTTAAATACACTTTTATTTGACGTTTTCAAATGTCTCGGTATTTTAAATAACTTTATAATTATAAATTAGTTCATTTAATATTTAAATATATAATTATTTTCTATTTTCTTATTATCTCAATTTGTGTATAGATAAAAAATTATTTTGGAAATGATAACAGTTTTATTCGAATGCCTTTTTTTTTTTTTAGTTTGTTTAAATAGAACTGATAGGTTTTTAGTTTGGAGAATTATTTCAGTGTAGATTACAGTAAAAATGTATATAAATAATATCTAGGTCTGTAAACTATGTTTTTTTTTTTGACAGAGTATTGGTGATAATAACACAGTACCAAAACCAATAGACAACGTACAAAAGTTAAAGATTGAACTTGACGACGAAAAAAAAACCAGAAAATTATTGGAGGATCGTTTACAGATTTCTGAAAAAAAAGATAAAGAAGCTGTAAGCAAATATAGCTCTTTATAGTGTTGTAAAAACAATTTTTTTTTTTTTACAATAGTACTTAGTTGTACTTGTAAGTAAAACGTATTTAAATAAAAATATAGATAGTTTTTAAAAGTTTAAGAGTGAATTGAAAAACTATTAAAAAAACATCATTAATTTAAGTAATTTATTATAACATAGTTGTAAGTTAAAAGATTAAAAAGAATTAATTTTGAATAGAAACAAAATCAACAGATTACATTTTTTTAATTTATTTGTAATAAATTAACGGTTAAACAATTAAAACTTTTTAACAATCATTTATAATATTAAAACAATAATTATAAATTGTTTTAATTTTAAAATATATTTTTGCCATTCGGTTGCAAATATATTCCAATAACTAAATAATATAAAAATATTTTTCTAAACAAAATAACTGCAGCTATAGGTTGATGCGATGAAAAGTGCGCTGATTTCCACTTTTAACCATTGGCAATTGAAGGCACCGGTGCAGTATTATAATATAAAACGTTTATTTTATGTTAAATAAATAAGAAAAATACTATATTTTTTTATAACTGATTATTGCAGCACCGGTTAGAAAACCAAAACTCCCAATTGAAATGTTTCCCGCTGTGGTATATTAGTTATGTAATAACGTTGAATACATTTTCTTATGTAGAGACTAGCTTTGGCAACAAATATCGACGAGATGGAATCGTTGAAATGCGAAATGGAAAAACTACAAAACGCCAACAGCGTGCTAACCGAACAGTACGAAGCGGTTGCCGCAGAATTGGAAAACCAAAAGACCAACAACAGTAAGCTGAACGATTTGTACAACGCTGTGGTCGACAGGTGTAAGTACCTGGAAGACAACGGCAACAACGAAAACGTGAGTTACTATACAAACAAACTGGAAGAAATCACCCGTCAACAGGAAATGGTAATCGCCGAGAAAAACTCTTTGCAATCCGAGTAAGCGTTAATAACGACAATAACGATAAACTCTTATTATAATTATACTATAGTAATAATTAAACTCCTCACTGCCTTTGACCATTTCTAATGTCGGAGAATTCACCGTTGCAGATTAGATGAATCTAATGCGACGTTGGACAACTTGCAACAACGTATAGAAATAATAATGGAAGAGTCGGCTAGAAAAGAATCGGAACTCACCGAAAAATTGACCGCACTAGAAGAAGAGTAAGAGAGTTTGGTGGTTTTTACAATCCAGCTGAACTAACAAAAGACATATTTTGTTTTGCCTTTTCCGCAGAAATACCACGTTGAAACAATATCAGACATACTTGGAAGAGCAGATCGACACCGTGCAAAAAGCGTTGGCCCGCAAAGACCAGTACATCAAGCAGCACGAGTTCATGGTCGATGAACTGACCAAAGACAAACGCATGTTGGAGAAGTCGCTGAACACCGCGACGCACGTGCAGCCGTACAGAGAAGAAGAGATGGAAAACTATCGGCGTCAGATCAAAAACTTGACGGCGTCCATTGTGGACATGAAAAACGCTTTCGCCATCACCGAAGCCGCCTACAACAAAGAAATGGAAGAAGTCAGGTAACCTGTTCTTCGACGGCAATAATAGCGAACAAGCCGTAGAAACTTAAACACTTGACCGACCGATTGCAGGGAGGAGTTACAAACCCGAGATAAGCTGTTGACGACGAAAAACAAAACCATTCAACAGCAGGATCAGACGTTGCGCTTGATGAAGGAGATGAACGCTACGGCGAGACCCACTTCCGTGCCGGAAGCCACTGCGAAAGTCAAACGCAATAGTTTCACCGAGGAACATACCAAGTGGCGTAAAATTTACGATGACATCGAGTTGGAGACCACAGCGTTTTCTGATTCTTCGGCCATTTACTGAACTTGCCTGGATGTAAAATAAATTACGCTACGCCTGATTACTACGCCTAATCGAGTATTGCCATTTTTTTTTTGGTTAGCAACGCAAAGCCCGTTAACATAACAACAAATTTAACTTAATACTTCTTGTCTTTTTAAGTACTTAACTTCACGATCCGGACTGGACCAAATTGAAGAATACTTAACTAACTAATTATAAACACTCGACAATAATTTCACCCAACAAAAACCATAATTCTCTCTCTAAACAACTGATAACACCCCTTTTACACAAAATAACAAACAACATTCATTTCACACCACTATTATTAATGTATATACTTTATTTTACCTGTTTCTCTTCAAATAGCACCATACATTGTTTTTTTTTTTCCATACCACATTTGAAAGAGGAAATCACTGCCATATTTTTCATTAAGTATTTAATGTTAAATAACAAAAATTAAATTTGTTGTATTATCTCAAATAGCAAAAGAAATGTTTAAAAATTATAACATTTTTGTAATGATTGTAACCATCTTTGTACAACCAAATAATATGATTCGTCTATGATGTATAAGTTGCACATTAAATGTGAAATTTACAATTTGATCTTTACACAGAATTTTGTTTTATCTATTCTGCGATTGTTATATCAATACACACGTCTGGAAATAGTAAATAGGTGCAGTTGTAAGACATAAATTACGTAAAGCCATTATCCGATATTTATTTATTTAAATATTAATAATACAATATGTATAATATATTCAACTACTGTAATGTATATTATATTATAAGCAATATCTATTATAAAGTACAATGACCGTAGTACGTCTACAAATGACTAAAAAATTTTAAATTTTAATTAAAATACTATTCTACTATTCTATTGTTTTTTACTAGTATATAAATGTATCGTACATATTATGTTAAAAGTACAGCAATGTATTTTTTTAAATTTGTTTTAATAAACTTAAAAAAAAAAAAAACAATAACACATAAACAAATTATTAAAATAAAAAAAAAATAAAAAATACATTTTGCATGTTTTAAAACAGTTAAAAAAAATATTGGCAAAACAGAAAACAAACAGTGATAGTTTTTAAAAACAAAGTTTGACGGCTATTTATAATCGATAATAATATTAGAGTAAATTGTAAACATAACATAACGTAATGCAAATAAATTGTACAATAACGTAAAATGTTACGATACGGGTGTACGATATACATTAAAATGTTGGATTACTTAACATTTGACTATATTTTTTTCTACGTGTCTATGGAAATATTGAATATATTATATGGAATATAACCTTAATTGTATCGTTAATGCTAATTTGACTGACTACGAAAGTAAGCGTTTAACCGTAAATACGACCGACTGGACTTTGCGAACAAACGTGAAATGAAAAACTATTATAACTAAGTCGGCGTAACTTGTCGCTTGTGCCTGACTCGCTCAACCGTATATGACCCACCTATTGTTGATCAAGTAGGCCACGCGACTCTCGTTGGAAGTGTACTTGGGGCAATCGTTGTCCTCGGCGTACTGGGCGCACTCCGAATGGCCGTTCATCAAGGCGTACTTATACGTCTGCTCGTCCCATGGACAGTCGTTCTCGTGGGCGTAACGCAGACAGTCCAAATGGCCAGCTTTGGCGGCGGCGTTGGTTGTGAACGCGTCCCAGGCGCACCCGTTCTCGAAGGCGAACTTCAGGCAGTCCAGGTGACCGTACTCCGCGGCCACCGCGCACACCGTCTGCTCCGGCTGGATGCGGCACATGTGGTCCACCGGCCCGGCGGCCGTGTAAATGTACCGCCATGGGCCCCAGGTGCAGCCGTTCTCGAACGCGTACTTCATGCAGTCCAGGCGGCCGGCCTTGGCCGCGTTGATGTACGTCAGGTTGTTCCAGATTGCGCCGTTCTCGTGCGCGTACTTCAGACACTTCATGTGGCCGTGGGCCGCTGCTATTTCGCACGTTTCGCGGAACGCGCGGGTCCTGACGCGGTGGTCCTTCAGGCTCCGGATGACGTTCACGCAACAGCCCTGCATGTCGACGGGATCGGTGGCCAGGTACTTGTCGAAGTACTCCCTCTCGTCCTGGTTGCACGCGTGATAGGCGTGTAATAGCAGCGAGAACATTGCGGACGTCGCAAAACACAACTTGACGCGCAACAGGGAACAGTGGGTTCCGGAGGCGGCGGCGGCGGAATGGCGTGTTCGACGCGTTGTCCATACTGAGCGCCGTGGGCCGTGGACGACGCAGTAGGTACGCAGCGAGAAAGAATGGCGGCCGCGGCGACATGCGCAACGCGGAAAATCAATAGTACCTACCTACCCGTCTTTCGCGCGTTAACAATTACGTCGACACGTCCCGTCGACAAAGACCGCGACCGTGTTCGTTCCGCTTGGATTCTGCACGGTGTAGGTACAACACTACCCACCCAGGGTTGCCACCCGTCCGCCTGTAAAGACGTCATCCGGACGTCAATCGATACCGTGTCTGATTCGAATATCGTTTCTCTTTAAAACGCGCCTTTTCTTTACGCTTTTTAGAGGAGTTTCATATTGTAGGCAATATTTAAGAAAACAGTATTGTTTTTAACTTCTACAATTTTAGTGGTATTTTAGACCAAGGAACCCTGACAAAATCGCCCCTACACAGGATGGACCTATTTAAATATTCTAAAACTAGAGCGTGAACTATGGAAAAAATCAACTAGCCAACATAGGTACATTTGGTTGGCTAAAAACAAAGCTCTAGTCAAAAATAGTACAGCCGCTAAATTAGATTTACACTTAGGTTGAGAAATAATGAAAATAAACATAATATCTGCCATATTAAGAATTATGTGACAATAATATTATGTAGGTACAATGACTTCAAACAAAATGTATTTTAGCTTCGGTACGGAGCTGAGAAGGTATTGTATTTACAATGATGTGTTTTTATTTATATTTTTGTGTGTCTTGACCCACGATATCTCGTAAACCGCCGAACCGATTTCTTTGTGTAGCAACTTTATAGATCAGAAATCATATCTAGAAGGTACTTTACGAGGCTAAAAATTAAAAAAAGTCACCCCTTCCCCATCAAAATCGAGAAAAACACCCAAAAAATGTATACATTTTTTCTACTTAGAAATACGATGCTCTATAACTTTTTTAAAAATAGTCGAAAAAGTTCCAAATTTTTATGAATTGTTTTTCAAACATAGTACTATCGATGAACATTAACAAACTAAAAATATATCATAAACCCTTTCCCCTAGAAGGGACAGAATTTTTTTCTTTATTTCACTTTTTCAAGCAAAGTTTTAGAGATTTAGATTACACCCTACAACATTACTATCCACAGATTCGCATCGAAGCGTTTTTTCAAAAGTGATTTTATCACTCGTTATTGGTATTTTTTTTTTTGTTTTATGACGGTAGTACTGTGTGTCTAATGAATATTTAATAAACATTTCAAACTAATAATTGTACTAATTTTTATATGTCATAGTGAACCCCTAGTTAGACTAATGGAAATATCGATGAAAACTTGCGTTGTTATCAAAATATGTTATTTATTAAATCTACACAAAAGCAAGACGTGTAGGTGTACATAACATATTATTATTTTCTACTACGGAGTACGACCGAGTGTAATATTCGTTTTGTATTTTTCCTGTAATAAAAATGGGTTTTTTTTTTTTATAACTTAATAATGATTGTTGTGTTGTGTGTTTCCAGTCAGTGTTGCCACCCGTCCGGTATTTAATTGTTAATATATTTTTTCTGCTGCGTTTCGCGTTTTCTAAGAAGCAAAATAGGTAACAAACAACTGATACGTCTCGTCGATTAAACTTATTATTGTCGTTAAATTTTCACAAAAGTAATAAAATATACTAAGAAACGACTACGCATGCATGCGACGGTGATTTCTATATTTTATTGTGTATAAAATAATAGTAGCTGGATAATTTCTCGAGCGAGTGCTGCGATACAATATATTATTGTAAGTACGTTTTTGTTTATTATATTTTTATACGTGCTAGGTAGGTAATATAATATGGAGGTATTTTAGTTTTATCTTAGTACATTTTTTTACACCAAAATGTGTTTACCGTAGAATATTTTCTATCCGTGTCGCTTTATATAATGGTCATAAGACAACGCAATAAGGTACCTAAAAAAAAAAAAAAAAACAGAGTGCTTTCAATCCCCTTAATGTCTTTTTTCATTATACAAAAGTGTAGCTTAAGATAATGGCGTAAGACATTTGTTATTTCATTATATAAAACGACACCTTTATAATATAATGAAATAGGACATTAAAGGGATTGTTCTTTATTTTACATTTTAAACCAAAAAGCCTGGCAACATTTTCACTATCTTAAGGTTGATCCGGATTTAGTTTTCTAAAGAGATACGAGTTCTTTAGAAATAAAAGATTTATACTTTTATATTTTATTTTAATACCTACCCATTACCTACATTTGCAGTCGTCCCGTTGTAGTAGCTTTAGGTCCTTTTTCTATAATACTTTCCCGGTAACAAAAATGTGGCATTTGATTACCAGATAAATCCATTTTTTTTTACAAAACTACTTTTACAGCTAATTTTTCAAATAATTTGGTTTTTGGACGAAGCCCGTTACTTAGAGAAAAGAATGAAACCGGTGAAAATAATTAAAAAACACAAATTATTTGTGTAATCAAATCGGTTTCATCGAATAAAATATTGTTTTTTGTACACTTTTGGTTTACATAATTTAGCAATAACAATTTTCGGCTACAAGTATAGGAAAACAATTATTATAAAAACATTAATATTTTCTGTAGCAACTCTGTCGATCAGGAATCTTACATGTAAGGTACTATATTGGACCAAAAATTAAATAATTTCACCCCAACCCCTTTAAAAAAACAAAAAAACACTATGATAAAATCTAAGATTTTTTTAAAAAATATTTAAAAGGGGATGGAGTTGTGGTTGGGTTGGAAGTAGGGATGGGGTGGGGTTGGGAGTGAGTATTAGCTCTGGCACATAACCGAAAAAAGCGTTACCACACGGATATGGGGTTGGGGGTGGAAGATAGGGGTAGGAGATAGGGGGTGAGAAAAAGGGTAAGATATAGGAGATAATAGATATGTTGTACGTTCAACGTTCAAATTAGAACTAAATGATAAATTCAAAATAGTTTAAGGGCCCAAATTCTCTATGAATTGTTTTAAGCCAGATAATAAAAACTACAATATTAGCCAGAAACTTGATGTTTTAATATACTAGCTTGTTACTGTTTCTTAATATACTATATCATTATCTATAATTCCACCATTACTCTAAATTTATTCGGTACATCAACGAGACATGAAAATGCTCCTTCGTGGTTGCAGACTCGGCTGGAAAATTTTTTTTTTAATAAAATTAATTTTTAAGCACATAATTAGATACAACCTACTATTGAAAGATTCGTATCGAAGCGTTTATTTAAAACTGATTTTATCATTTTACCGTCCCCGCTGTACTGGATTTAGTGTGAATAATTTAAAATTTTAAGTACAATTTTGCAAAACGTAACGTATGTCATGTTGTTTTTGTTTACTGAGGTTGTGCATATATTTATTACGGTTTTGTAGCTTTGCAGTTTGATGAACGCACAGTATGCCAGATCGTCATTTCATAAATAACTTCATTCGCTATAGTCGTTCAATTGTACTGTTTTTTTTAAATCACAAAACGATTTAGATATTTTAAAGGTTACCGTATCAAAATATTGTCGATCAAAATATTATTGTAGAATATGTGAAATCTCTAAGTAGACCAGAACCGGTCGAATTTAACAGTTAAACTAATATAAGTATAAATATTAGTTAGCTTCAATATATAATTTGAATTTATGCAGAATTAATCTAAACACAAAAAATTCAATTTTTACACGTTTTGTAAAATTGATTTAAACTCCATCGATAAATATTCATAAACCAAATAATACATTTCGCACAGAATAATACGTCGAACTAAATAAAAAATAATATAGCTGCAAAATTGTCGATTTTAGTATTATCAGTTTGACGTGGAACTTTCATTCGTTCGGTTGCCAAATATTGTGCACGTCATTTGATAAATAACATCATTCGCTATAGTCGTTCAATTGTACTGTTTTTTTAAATCACAAAACGATTTAGATATTTTTAAGGTTTTTATTTTCAAAATTCCTACCAATTAAATTTCTATTAAAATGAAGTGGTCAAAAATACTGTTTATAATTGTATTGAACTTTGCGGTTCTCAAGTGTGGATCAGCTCAACCTTTAATAACCGGATATACATATAACACCGAAGACAATGATCAAAACATTAATCGTATCAGTGACTTGAAATGCGGTTACTTGTTCAGAGGGTTAACGCAAATGCGCCTAATCAACCTTGTGTTTTCACCACCAGTAAGTTCACCAAGCAAAGCGTTAGAGTTGATACGCTATCATAAAGATACTGTAAAATATATGATATCTACGTTATATTTGTTGGATCGAACGAACCTTAGTACATTGTGGCTGTTACAGTTGTATACAAATATGCTACTGAATTATTACGATTTTATACTTAAACATGTTGAAACGCCTTTGGAACATCATGCACCAAAAATCATAGAGACTCACATGTATGTCATCAAAAAAATGCAAAAGTTCGCAGGTAATTGTCGCAAAAATAATATATATGATTCGGAGAGCGAGTATGTCACAAACCCAGGACTCACGTACGAAAGCATTTTGAAGCTCTTTGTTAGCAACGACCGTGATTTTATGGAAATGATGAAATTGAATAGCAATATAAGTAGTATAAATGTTGAGTTGCTCAGTGAAACGATGAGACCTAAAAGGCTCTTGATGAACAACCTGGGTATAAATGCGGAGTTCAAAACTGATTTGATGATGAGGTACCATGTGCAAGTGAACTGGGGTGATACGTCTAATCGGTTATACAACGCTTATTATAGTGCTTACGATATGGACTGGACCACTAACAACCTTCGTAAGTTAGTAGCATATTACACATTGCACATAGATTTTTTGAAATTCATCATGTATCAATTGATTTTGAAACATTTTATGGGCTCAGAAAAAATAAAAGTCGGTCCGTTTCATTTGTTAATCGCGCTAGATAATTTCCAAAACAGATTGAATCTGAATGACGATGAGCAAATTAACGAGTTAAAAGTAGCAATTAACACATATGGCAAGAGCAAGTCAGATAAGCATGAATGTTTGCTTTTCATTAAAAGTTATTTACAAGTAGCAATGCAAAAGATTTGCGAGTCCCTCGGGTGCCTTTTGATCGAACCAATACCTTTAAACGTTACTGAACTATCCACTCCTAGCAATGGACATGAAGAGATTTATGTACAATGCTTAGTGAGCGAAGTGACAATTGTTAAAGTAGACGTTGACTACTATTTAGAACATCTTAATTATATTTTTGCACATGTCAGTTTTGAAGCCATTAAATTAATCATTCAGTATATCAGGGAAATCAATCAGTAAAGTTATTTTGTCATAATAATCGAATATATTGATATTCATATACCTTTTTTTTTTTTATAATTCTAAAAAAATATTATTTGTAAAAATTCGTTGAGTAAAAAATTGTAGTTAATCACTAAATATCTAAGTAACCATATTTAAATTATCTATTAAAAGTATATTTAACATAATTTTTCTGTTGTTATGTAAAAATTACGTCGCTATGTGTCAATATATATAATAAATTTAATAAATAAAATTCTTATTACGATTCTCATCTATCGAAACTTTTTTATTTGTGTCTTTTACTTTTGGGATTTAGTTCTAAAATTTATGATGGTCAAATATTGATTTAGAACGGAGCTATAGCATATACAGTATCTCTTATATTATCTGTATTAACTTTTGTTAACCAAAAAACCAAAAAATAGGGGAAAATTATATTTTGTAAGTAAAACTGTGTATTTTTAGGTACGTAATTGTTATTAGGTAAATGTACGAATACACATGAAAAGATTTATGTATAAAGCTTAGTGGGCGAAATGAGAGCTGTTAAAGTAGAAGTAGACTACCTTTTAGATTATCTTAATCAAGATTTTGTACATGTCAGTTTTTTCGTCATTCAATTATTGATTACATCAAGCGTTTCATTTGCTAATCGCACTAGATCATTTCCAAAACAGATTGAATCTGAATAACGATCAGAAAATCAACGAGTTAAAAGTAGCAATTAACAAATATGGCAAGAGCAAGTCAGATAAGGATGAATGTTTGATGTCCATTAAAACATATTTACAAGTAGAGCTGCAAACGATTTGCGAATCACTCGGGTGCCATTTGATTGAACCAATAACCGGAAATGTCGAAGAACTAATGATACCTTGTGAAAGTATGAATGCACATGAAGAGATTTATGTACAATGCTTAGTGAGCGAAGTGAGAACTGTTAAAGTAGACGTTGACTACTTTTTAGATCATCTAAATCAAGATTTTGTACATGTCAGTTTTTTCGTCATTTAATTAATCATTAAGTGTATCAGGGAAATCAATTAGTTAATTTTTTTTGTCATAATAATCGAATATAATATATACTTTTTTTTTATAATTATAAATAAAACAATAATTGTAAGTATTCATGTAGTAAGACATTGTAGTTAATAACTAAATGCTCGGTTGTCATTAGTAATTTATATAACAGTGCGTCAAACATCAAAATAACCATATTGAAATTGTCTATAAAAAGCATAGATAACTTGTTTTTCCGTTATTAATAATTATGATGTTATAAGTCAATAAATACAATAAATATAAATCTTTTTGCTCCTCTTAATTATCGGAACTTTTTCATTTGTATTCTTTACGTTTTCTAACAAAGTTTTAAGTATTTAGGTCTGAAAATTAGACTGAAGGTTGATCTAGAAATGAGCTATAACATACACTTTTTTCTTTAAAATCTGTATTCAAACTTGTTTTTAATTAACCAGAAAGCCAAAAAATAGGGTAAAATTACATTTTGACCATTAGTCAGTTGTCAATTTCCAGGTTGCTTAGTGTGAATCAGTCAACTTGTGTTAAAAATATTATGGTACTACGTTTTTAAAGTCAGACGATCAAGTAATCGACGAGTCAACTTTAATCTAAACCACCTTGGCACAAAAAATTAATTTTTAAGCATATAATTGTCATTAGGTACAATCCTTTTATCGATATTTGTATTTTTATCTGTGAACACTGGATCTCCCTTCCTTACTATTTTTTTATACTCGTATAATCTTGCAGGCTGTGCTAGTTTATACTGTGCTTGGTTTGGACTGTCTTAGTTAGAACTAGTATATTTTAAGAGAAAGACTTTCTACCAGAGCATAGATTTTTAATTTTTGATTACAATACCAAAATAAACAAAAAACTAGTTAAATAATATTGTTTGAGTTGGTCATATTTAAATTTTTATTACAATGTACAAATTGCATTTGGATAATCAAAGCACTTTGCAGACTGTAGAAAGTTTCTCTTTCAAACAAGAAAAATTGGCAAAATCTTAATACGTTAGTACTTTTCCTGTAAGGCATATGACGTCTAGGCAGAAAAACGCACCGGCACCGAACGCTTTAAGTATTAAATAGCTTTTAAAGCTTTTATTAAGCTTTTAAATATAATTTTAATTTATTTAGAATTTATCTAAACACATAAAATGCAATTTTTACACGTTTTGGTATCGATGTTATTTTACACACATGTATCTATTTCATACTAATTTTCAGATCCTAAATGCTAAAATTTCCCCCAAAAAAATGTAAAAAACAAAAACCATCTAACTTCTTTCGCGTGGTTAATAAAACTTTTTATATTAAAAATGCTAATGTTATAATAAATCGAAAATATTTTCGAAACGCATACAATTTCATTATTTAAATTTTTTTGTAAATTCCATCTAACGGCAAAATAATATAGGTACCTATAAAAATGTCTGTGTTCGAATTTCTCATTATAATTTTATTTTCTGTACATTTCTTAGTCTTACTTTCTATGTTGAACGTTAAAACGAACCATCAAAATTTGAAAATGTTTTCGAATCAGATATACTATTTACATACGTTTTGCGCACATAGATATCATATTATTTCGCAGCTACTGCCTTTAATATTCCGTAAAACAAACAGTAAATTTTAATAAAAAAAAAAAAAAAATCTTGCTCGAACTACGGTTACAGACAATAACAACTTGTATTAAGTATGGCTATCGACGGATATTCATAAAGCACAAAGACAGTACAATGGGGTTGGGTCTTGAGTTGGACCGAGCTGACTAAATGTGATAAAATCACTTTCAAATAATCGTTTTGATGCCAATCTGTAGAATTACGTAACCACCGATAATAGTATTGTAACAATAATGATTAATGTACAACCATCTTAGTGTAATTCTCCCCTTTAGTTTAGTTTTTCCTTGGTGAAATTAAGTTTTACTACAGCTTTGTATAAAACTTGGTATATGACGTTATAGCCCCAAACTTTATTAGAATACTGAAGGAAAAAAAAACTATTATTTAGTATAAGTCAATACTTAACTGTACAACAATGTTTTTTCATAGGCTTTGAAACGCCATATTTAGTTAGAACCATGTGTTTTAAAAATGTACAAAGTTGTGCATGATTAAAAAAAAATAGTTTATCTTGTGCATTGGTGAAATTGGACGGGGCGGGGGGGGGGGGCTAGGGAAGTGTAAATTCTTCTCTGAAAAGAGTCTCTGGAAAAGCATAAGGATTTTAGTTAAAAATTGTGGAAGTATGAACAAATAATTATAAATACTATCCATTTGCCTTAATTCAGGAATTGCTATGAAGCTTTTTGCGGATTGAAAATCAAACGAAGCAAATAGTGTTAATTAGAAATGTCGATATTAGTTTTTCTTAAGCTCTATCGACTTGTTGCTGTTTAAATACTTTTCTTAGTATTTAAATACCAACAATTATGATAAAAATTATTAGGATTAGAGGAAAGAAAAACGGCAGCAGATAAGACAATAACATTATTATAGACACAAAAACATTGACCGAGCTAATTAAACAAATGTAAAACAAAAATCAGTGCAAACTTATCACAAAAACAATGACTAAATGATAAAATCGCTTTAAAAAACAAACTGCTTTGATGAGTTATTGCGGCCGATAGCTACTATATTTTGTAAAGTAAAAATATAATCAAGTGTTGATAAAAGCATTGCAAAGACAATAATGCCCTTAGAAATAGCCTATAATATTGCATACAATTAGTACGAATGGTGTGGCCCCCTTGTTAAAAGACTGTCAGAACTAAAAACAATAATTATTTTTTAGGGAATTCAACTTAAAGATTATACGTGCTCGCAAATGGGAGATTAGGTTAGCTAACGATAAGACTATAAGTCCACTGAT
This sequence comes from Adelges cooleyi, assembly GCF_023614345.1. Lineage (NCBI taxonomy): Eukaryota > Metazoa > Arthropoda > Insecta > Hemiptera > Adelgidae > Adelges > Adelges cooleyi. The sequence goes on along the minus strand of NW_026096056.1, from coordinate 24,374 downwards.
CATTAATATTTCACGGGTTGCATATATAAACAAGGTGATTCATTAATGATAAGACACACATTTTAGGGATTTTAGTTTTTTTTTAATGGCAACATATGTTTTTATCAACACATTTGTAGACAAAAAAAAAAATATATATATTTTAGCGTTTGAATTTTTGAATTTTTATTTATTTGTTCATTCGTATGACTTGATTTGATTTTTTGACTGTATTTCTTAATATTTTCATTTGTTACTACAAAGACCAGTAGTTTTATTACACGCATAAAAATAATTTGATAATGTGGGTTTGTAAAACCAACCTGTCTACCTGTGTTGGAAAAGGTAATCTGTAGATAAGAACCGTTTGTCTATCATTATTTCAAAGTCTTTTATACCAGTGACTTTTTTTTGTTAGATGGTTATCGCCAAATGGACAATGCGAACATAAATATGAACTTTATGTGCTACCGGTTTTGGGAAACCGAAGAAACATGATAATCATTAAGAGAAAGTGTAGTATCTTAACAAAGTCATAGCTATTGAACAAATAAATGATATTCCAAAATTCAAACGCTAAAATATTTTTTATTTTTTGTCTACAAGTTTATGTAATTAAAAACATATGTTGCCATTAAAAAAAAACTAAAATCCCCTCTTTTGGCCTTCAAGTATTGGTGATACAATTTTTTTAAATATCGGAAAATATAGCACAATGTATACCAAAAAATCATGCATAAAATATTGTTCAAAATATTAATATATTCCGAGAAAATTAGTGTCCTATCCTTAATGAATCACCCTGTATAAATTATATTAACTGTTAGAAAATATTGGGTTTTTTTTTTGTAGAATTTCCCACATCGGCGCATGTTTTTCAGATGTGACGCCGAGTTCAAAAGTATACAAAATAAATAAAATATATGATTTAAATATATATACTAAAGTGTTGTCTATTGAATTTTAACCATACCGAAAACACAATTTTTCTTTTAGCGTTAACTCGGTAACACGATTTTTGTACTTTAGAAAAACTCTTGTGTGATTTGATGCGCGTTTCCATTTTCACTGTTTACACAAGTGAAAATATAGTAACCGTTTATGGCAAAATGTTTTTACACGTTTAAAAGACTTTACACATTATTTAGATACCCATATCGACAAAATATACAGGGTGTTTAGAATTTCATGGCCCACCTGACTTTAATGAAGATATGTTGAAATGATGAAATATCGACCTATGTGCCTAACTTTTGGTTTTTATCATACAATGTTACTGTAAGTCCGATGTAACTTAGAAGTTTACAACATCAACCAAATGAGCCGTAGCCTTTTGAAATGCCTTTTCTTTTTAAAAAATGCGATTTTGTAATGCATTTTAACGACTTTTTTTAAATTATTTAGCTAAGGGGACGTCGTACCTCTATTCATTTAGGCGTTGGGTATAGGCAATTTTTGCAAAATCTAAAGTTCAGATGATTGACAAAAAGAAAGCAACTATTGCAAGAATAAATAACATTTGAATGTTATAAAAAAAGAATTGACCATTATTAACATTATCCGAAATTGCATCTGATAAGTTTATTTAAGTAATTTATGAATTTTTATTATTTAACGTATTATTTATGAAAATATACTTTAGAAATAAACGATTTATACTTTTATATTATTTTTAATGCCTACTAATTACATTTTCTAAGGTTGGAATTCATTTGTGAAATCAGATTGCTTTCGTCGAATAAAATTGCTCCTTTTACATTATTGGCATTTAATTGTATAAATTTATGATGCTAACAAAATTTGGTGATGATTGATATTTAATTTATCTAAATACATAATTCTGATCTCTGCCCTTAAGATAGTTTTTAAATTTTTAATTAAATAAACATCAATATTTCTCATAATGCAAAATAAAATTCGTTAGCCACGCCTAATTATATAGCATATTATGCCAAAGTTATTCAAAAATAAAATTCCAAAAAAATTCTATTCCTATGTACCGTGTACTAACAATAGAATTTGAGATAATCTTTTAATTTATTTGGGAACTTCCTATATTATCATGTTTTTTTTGTATGTATACATACAAAAACCCTTTAAATAATAACCTCTTAGATAATTTAAGAGTAACTAGTGGTAACAGGTAATTTTGTTGATAATGTTGTATCTTCACATTTTTAGAGTATAAACCTGTTTTTTATTATGTCTAGTTTTGAAACTACGATTAAATTTTCAATAATTTTAAAACCTCTTAAAAAAAAAATCAAATAGATTTAAATATATTGGTCTAAGCCGGGTGTGGATCTTAAGGTTCTTTTTTCAGTTTCCCGAGAAGTAGGTATTTTTGAGAGGTGTTTTATATAGGTATTTATAGAGAGGTATTTTGGAGTTACGTTCATTGCTAACTAGTCTGACGATATGTGTGGTTTATCAGCTGAATATTATCGAACAATGTGATTTAATATTTAAAACAATTTAACCTGTTTCGATGACATTTTTATGTTCTAAGTTTTACAAGTTGAACGTTAGAATTTTAACTCTATGCCCCTAATTTTAAACTGTTAATGGGAACTCTTCATTTGCGTGTATTGTAAAATAAGTTTATTTTCTGGTGACAAAAAAAATGTAGCCCATCCCTGAGACGTATTTGGGGAGGGGGCAAGGTGATACCCTCGGGACGGTGATTATTTTGGCAATTTTTATATTCTAATACCTAGAAACCTTAAAACATCATTCGGAATGAATTTTCTGAATCACAAATGATACTATATTTGTAGTTTACACGAACGTGTGCTGTGCCGCCTCGTTTGCACTGTCTTGCGAGTATAAAAATATGTATAAAGTGTGATGTAACATAATCATTTTCTCGAAAGATATGAATATTTTGAAAACGGTTTTTCCCCATACTTTTAGTTATATATCTTTCAATACTTAGAACACCATCATCATTTATACGTAAAAGAAGTATAGACCTCATTTTTGTGACAAATTGGAACAAATGTTTTTAATTCCATAAATATGTAGACAAATAATTAAAAAAAATTGTCAGGGTTTGAATTTTGAATTTTCATCAAACTCCTCGTTTGTAAAGATTTTAATTTAGATCAATATTCGTTTATAATAGTTTTCCATTAAATAATATTAATACTAATAATAACATTGACCCGGCCGATGACAATATTAATAGTGTGCTGTGCTTGAATAAGTAGATAAGGTCCGCTTGTCTATCATTATCTCAAACCATTTCAATTGTATTATTGGTGGTGTTATCGCCTATCGGATAATGTGCGAACATGATTACAAATTTTAAGTAGCTATTGAGAACTATGCCAAAAGTAAGACAAATAAGGATGAATGTTTCATGTCCATTCAAAGTTATTTACAAGTAGAACTGAAAAAGGTTTGCGAATCCCTGGGGTGTCATTTGATCGAACCAATGACCCTAAGCGACAATGAACTAACGAACTTAGTAAATGTTCGAATGGACATAAAAAGATTAATGTACAAAGCTTAGTGAACGAAGTGAGAACTGTTAAAGTAGACGTTGACTACTTTGTAGATCATCTTAATCAAGATTTTGTGTATGTCAGTTTTGACGTCATTTAATTAATCATTAAGTATATCAGGGAAATCAATCAGTAAGATTTTTTTGTCATAATAATTGAATATATTGATTTTTATATATCTTTTTTCCTAAAATTATAAAAAAAAAATTACTCGTAAAAATTCATGTAGTAAGCCATTGTCGTCTATAACTAAATGCTCGTGTGCCATTAGCAATTTTTATAACAATGCATCCAGCAACAAAACAACCATGATGAAATTGTCTAATTAAACTTATTATTCCGTTATAAAAAATTACGTTGTTATAAGTCAATAAATAAAATAAATATAATTCTTATTGTGCTTCTTATTTAAAGAAACCTTTTTTTTTATATTCTCTACTTTTGGAAACAATGTTTTAGGGATTTATTGTTTGGATATTAGACCCAAGGTTGATCTAGAACAAAGCAATAACATAAACAATTTTCTCAAAAATTTGTATTCAAACTTTTTTTTTATTAACCTGTTACGGACGCTGTCCATCACCGCCCACGTGCACACACATATACACATATATAGTACGTATACATTATATTAATGAGGCAAAGACAATGTTAACATTAAAATACAAGTGCAATGACTTAAAGCGCAATTACCTAACCGATAAAGTATTTGCAAATATACAAATCGCATGCTCGCTGTGGCATTTTGGCCATAGTCTGTAGTCAATTTCCAGGTTGCTTAGTGTGAGTTAGAGAAGAAGTTATATCCATCGGACAGTTCTCTCCCGGTTATTCTAAGATGCACATGCAGATTAAAAAAGGACTGGACTGCAATGAGCCCTGCGTTTTTCGTTTTAAATATATTTTTAAGTCCAATTTAATCATCAATATCATCCATTAATATCATCAATATTATCCATCATATTACAAAACTATAAACGATACCTTCGGTGGTGACCAAGTGTTTTAATCATATGGCAACCTTTATTCTTTGTATTCTTATATTATAAGGTAGTTTGGCACTAATCTCAAAAGTGATTGTTTCAATTATTTTTATGTTAAGAAAATTCGTTTCGTTTTTAAGCGTGTGTATAGATATAGAAATGTGATAGGCTGACAAAAAAAAAATGACAAACAATATAGTATCCTCATTACTGGAATTATAAGTACACATTATAGTCTAAGCCCCAGATTAAAATTTGTTCAAAAATTGCCTATATTTTACTCCTTAGAAATGGCCTTAGTCTTCAGTACCTCAGCCACCTCCACCAAAAAAATTATTTTTCTAAATACGCTCATGTCATTATGGTCAGATGGTACCACACTAGGCCGGGAGCTTATACGTTGTATGTATTAGCTAAATCAATAATCTGTGTTCTATGGCTATTATACTTATAACCTAGTATGGTGAAAGATCATTACAGGTCAGGTAAGGTTTTAATAATTCGAAAATACATTTGAAAAACATACAGGGTGATTCTTTTAGCGCTCTACACACTACTATACTCGAAAACTACTTAGATTTTTACAAAAAAAATGTTTAATAATTTGTTTGTGTATAAAATACTAACTTATTATATAATACCTTTTTTTCGTATCTCCCCCCCCTTCCTCAAAAACTCGACACCAACTTTTGATTTTCAAATGGTAACCCCTATAAATAATTTTGTTTTTAGATAGTCAGTATTGTTTAAAAAAAAAAGGACATATTGCAAGCTTAGTTCCAAATATTAGTTTTAAAGTTATTAGCATTAGAAGTAATAGACGTGCGGGGTAGGGGGTAAAATATTCTTTCAGCAATATTGAATAATAGGAATAATATGTTATTTTAGTTTTCCTAATAAATAGTACCCTAAATTTCTGATTTTAATCTATTATATTATATTTATTTAATAAACAATAATTAACTTATTTATATTTGTTTCTTTAATGAACCAAATAATATATTGTTTATATATTATATTAAATGTAACACTATTATGCTTGAAAAACATTTTTTATCCATCTACAACACTCAATATTGACTTGATAAGACGATAAGAAAAATATATTATTATGACATATTATAGTTATTTTATTTTCATTTTATTCTAATTAAAAAATTAGCATGTAAAATTTATTAAGTTATACTCTAAAATTATATTTTATTATATTATATACCTATCTACACATTTATAATAGGTATATGATTTAAAATAAAATCATGAATAACTAATGTGTGTTATGCAAGGTGAGTATAAAATTAAAAGAAAACAATATTCCGGAGGGCAAGACGGTGCGTTTTTTAAAAAAAAAATAATTGTTTGAAAAGTTAAAGTCATTTAAAAATGATAAAATAGTCGTTATTTCAAAACTATGTATTGAGCGTAATACTTGGAGTAATGAAAAAAACGCACCGTCTTGCTCTCCGGATCATTGTTTTCTTTTAATTTTATTATGGGTGCTTTTACTCTAAAACCAAAATTAAGCGAGTTTTTTTTAGACTGTATAAACATGTAGAGATGATAAAACATTTTTAAATCGCTTTCAAGGATGCTGTGATAGTCCGAAAAATAAACTAACTACCAAAATAGAGTCCTAGTTATTGAACTAATAATTACACATCACTGTTTAACCTTTAAATTAAGATTTTGTGGAAAATTGCCTATACTTTACTCCTTAAAAATAGGTGGTGCGACGCCCTCTTAAGGTGTTTTATAAAAAAGTGTTCTTATTCAAATTTTATATTGATAATAAAACTAAAGAGACTACGTCGCGGAAATCGGGATGGACTGGTAGTGATAAAATATGATAATGGCCGTAATAAAATTACAGAATAAAAGAAAGCAGAAGCGTCACTTTCAATGTAAGCAAAATACCATTTAATAAAGGCCTATTTAGTATTATGTGTTATATCTATACACGACTAAAAATAATAATGTTTAGATAGACCATTATAGTAGTTGTAGCCTTCAGAAGATTGCCGCCTCGGTTTTGTGTTATACGTATCTTCCCCGTGTTAATTTTTATAAGTGTCTGGGGCTTGATAATATTAATGGACGTATGGTTAGGAGGTGATGTTGCAAGTTGCAACGACGATGATGTCGACTTAACCCAGTATAAACTATAAACGAATGAACGCTGGTAGACGGGCGTATATTATATCTGAAAGACGTTATTCTTTATCTATGAATATTATTATATTTTGTTTGATTCTTGTAATTATTATTATTTTGTTATTACTTGGTTTTAAACTACCGACAATAATCTAATAACGAATAAAAACAATGGGTTAAGCGTCAACTGTGTAAAATATCAATAAGTACAAAAGCGTCTCTTATTAGATGCGTTTTTAAAATTGTCAACAACTAATTAGCAAATCAATAATTTTCAAAATTTAACTTCAAAACATTTTAATTTAGACAATTTTGATTTTATGTATTTAAAAAAAAGTAGCGGTTGCCATTTGAAAATCGAAAGTTGGTGTCTAGTTTTCGAGGAAGGGGGGGAGATAAAAAAAAAAGTTTTATATAATAGGTCAGTATTATATACACAAACAAATAATTAAACATTTTTTTTTGGAAAAATCTAAGTAGTTTATGAGTAAACTAGTGTAGGTAAAAGAATCACCCTGTACAGTATTGGTTTTTTTTTAACATTATCGTAAAATATTCATAAACCAAAAAATCAATTTTAAACAGAAAAATACGTCGATCTTTCGACAAAATAATATACCTACAAATTGTGTTTGTTAGTAATATCAGTTTGACATGGTACTTTCGTTCGGTTGTTGTTGCGTTTGCACGAATATCAAATATTGAATAAACGCACAGTTGGCCTGCGCTTCACTTGATAAATAACTTCATTCGCTATAGTCGTTCAATAATTGTACTGTTTCTTTAAATCGCAAAACGATTTAGATATTTTTAAGGTTTTTATTTTCAAAAATCGTACCAATTAAGTTTCTATTAAAATGAAGTGGTCAAAAATACTGATTATTGTTGTATTGAATTTCGCGGTACTCAAGTGTGGATCAGCTCAACCTTTGAAAACCGGATATGCATATAACACCAACGATGTAAACGTTGATCGTACCGATGACTTACAATGCGGTTATCTGTTTGGTGGGCTCACGCAAATGAAGCTAATCAGACTCATCTTAATACGTCCAGTAAGTTTACCAAGCAAAGCGTTAAGCCAGATACAACATTTTAATGCTACTGTGAAGTATATGATTTCTACGTTATATTGGTTGAAACGTGAGACAATTAGTACAATGCTGCTGTTACAATTATACATAAATATGCTACTGAGTCATTTCGATTATATACTTACGAAGTCACAAACGGCTTTCGAGCATAATGTACCAATAATGTTAAAGGCTCACATGTATGTCATCGACAAAATGCAGAAGGCCGTCGATAATTGTCCCAAAAATAATTTATTTGATTCGAAGAGCAAGTTTGTCACAAACACAGGACTCACTTACGAAAACATTTTGGAGCATGTTTGTAGCAACAACGATAATTTGATAGCCATGATAAATTATAATTGCACGATAAGTGAATTACGTTCTGATTTACTCTATGAAGTGCTGAGACCTAAAAGGTTTTTGATGAACAACCTGGGTTGTAACTTAGGTAATGCGCAGCTCAAAACAGAGTTTATGACGAAGTACGATGTGAAAGTCAACTGGGGTGATACGTCTGATCGGTTGTATAAAGCTTGGTATAATGCCCACGATATGGAGTGGACCACCAACAACCTACTGAACATCGAAGCATACTACACGTTGAGCATCAATTTTTTGAAAGTCATCATGTATCAGTTGATTTTGAAAAATTTAACGGCCGTAGAAAAACTCGTTGGCCCGTATCCTTTGCTCATCGCACTTGACCATTTCCAAAACAAATTAAATATCACTAACGATCAGCAAATCAACGAGTTAAAAGTAGCTCTTGACAAATATGGCAAGAACAAGTCAGATAAGAATGAATGTTTCCTCTTCATTATAAGTTTTTTGCAAGTAGAATTGCAAAGTATTTGCGAAACCCTCGGGTGCCATTTGACCGAACCAATGCCCGTAAATGTTGATGAACTATCGAAACCTGGTAAATGTACGAATGGACATGAAGAGATTTATGTACAATGCTTAGTGAGCGAAGTGAGAACTGTTAAAATAGACGTTGACTACTTTTTAGATCATCTTGATCGAGCTTTTGAACATGTCAGTTTCGAAATCATTCAATTAATCATTAAGTATATCAGAGAAATCAATCAGTAAACTTATTTTGTTATAATAATCGAATTTATTGATATTCATATATATATAAACATATATATTATTAGTAAACATTCATGTAGTAAGATCTTGTAGTTAATGCTTGCGTGTAATTAGCAATTTATATAACAGTGCACCATTATCAATATAACCATGTTAAAATTGTCTAATTAAACTTATTTTTCGGTTATAAATAATTATGTTGTCATAAGTTAATAAATATTATAAATATAATTTTTATTGTGCTTCTTATTTATTGAAACTTTTTTATTTATATTCTTTATTTTTTGAAACAATGTTTTAGTGATTAATGTCTGAAAATCAGACCAAAGGTTGATCTAGAACGAAGCTATAACATATAACATTTTCTAAAAATGTTTTATTAAATTGACTAGAAAACTAAACAATAGATGAAAATTACATTTTGACAATAGTCAGTATTCAATTTCTAGGTAGCTTAGTGTGAGTCAGTCAACAGGTAATGAAAATACTTGTAAGATATAAAATGAAAAACGTGGGGCTTCTGCAACACATAATTGATGGTTGAATAGTTCACCTAAGTCACAAATAATTTAATTGCACTGCAAATGATATAAAATGTAGTGTGGGTTTTCAAAACTACACCACGTACCGCGAATTTTTAATTATACTTTTAAGTTCATATTAATTATAAACATCATCAATTGATGACGTAGTCGTCATATAACAAAACTATTAACGATACCGTCGGCGGTGACCAGGTGTTTTAATCATATGGCAACTTTATTCTTTGTATTCTTATATTATAAGGTAGTTTGGCACTAATCTCAAAAGTGATTATTTCAATTATTTTTATGTTAAGAAAATTCGTTTCGTTTTTAAGCGCGTGTACAATTCATGTATATACATATAGAAATGTGATAGTCTGACGAAAAAAAATAGCAAACAATAAAGTATCCTCACTACTGGATTAATATGTACACATTATAGTCTAGCCCCCAAATTAAAATTTGTTTAAAAATTGTCTATATTTCACTCCTTAGAAATGGTCTTACATAGCGTCTTCAGTACCTCAGCCACTATCACTAAAAAAAATTATTTTTCTAAATACGCCCCTGTCAAAATGGTCAGATGGTACCTCACTACCCGGGAGTTTATACGTTGCATGTATTAGCTAAATCAAAAATCTGTGTGCTATGGATATTATACTTGCTATTATGGTGAAAGATCATTACAGATCATGGATGAAATCCAAAAAAACGGGTCACTCAACATAAGTCATATAAAACAGGAGTTTAATAAAAACTACGAAGAGTTCAAATCTACGACAAAAGATAACATGACGGAGTTGCCTCCCTGTTTGAATAACGAGAGGTATCGATTCGTAAAGTTATTCATGAACAATTTCGAAAAGAATGATTTAGGAAGGTTTGATCTGATGCATGCGTACAAAAAAAATTATTTTATTTTATTTTCAAAACTAATCTAAACACGAAAAATTAAAATTTTACACGTTTTGTATCGATGTTATTTTAATTAATTAAAAATGGTAAGGTTTTAATAATTCGAAAATACTTTTGAAAAACATACAAGGTGATTCTTTTAGCGCCCTACACTACTTTACTCGAAAACTACTTAGATTTTTACAAAAAAAATGTTTAATGATTTGTTTGTGTATAAAATACTAACTTATTATATAATACCTTTTTTTCGTATCTCCCCCCTTCCTTAAAAATTCGACACCAACTTTTGATTTTCAAAAGGTAACCCCTATAAATAATTACTATTAAATAATACTTATAATATAATTTGCTTAGTAGGTACATAAATAAATACAAAACGCTAGTTAAACACCTGTTACAAATTATAAGAGAGGAAAAGTCTCGGATAGCTCTTAATTGTAACACTATTTCAATGTTATAAAAAAAATTTAATTTAGTAGAACATTTCAAAGTCTCATAATTTTATGACTTAAAAAATTGCTATTACATTTATGCAGTACCTACTTATTTACTTATTACTTCAAATTTGGTTGCTGTGTTGTAGTAAGTTTAGGATTACAAGGAGTTAGGTTTTTGATTTTTACAATTAGCTTTAATCAATATTTTTTTAATTAAAATAAAGTATGTAAAATTTAATGTCAACAACAAAATATTTTATAAAGTTGTACCTAATACATTTGTTTTTGAACTATATTTAATATTCATTAATCAATGAAAAACGTGCTTATTTATTACAATAAAGAAATCAAGAAACCGATGCAAAATAGTTACTGTACTATAATCTTAATAACTATTATTACTTTACAGACTAATATTACACTTCTTTAACAACAGAATTATTATGCTTAAATTGATATATTCACTAACCGATTAAGTCATATTAATTCTTAGTAGTTTGTTAGTAAATGTACATTTATTATAATTTTATATTATACTATTTAAAAAAAACAATTTTAACAGTCGGTTGGGTACAATGCTCGTGATATTTTCTTTTACAAAATATTTTTAGTTTTGATTACCTAGGAATAATAGGTTATTTTAGTTTTCCTAATAAATAGTACCCTAAATTTCTGATTTTAATCTATTATATTATATTTATTTATTAAACAATAATTAACTTATTTATATTTGTTTCTTTAATGAACCAAATAATATATTGTTTATATATGATATTAAATGTAACACTATTATGCTTGAAAAACATTTTTTATCCATCTACAATACTCATTATTGACTTGATAAGACGATAAGAAAAATATATTATTATGACATATTATGGTTATTTTATTTTCATTTTATTCTAATTGAAAAATTAGAATGTAAAATTTATTAAGTTATACTCTAAAATTATATATTTTAAAAATTATATTTTATTATATTATATACCTATTTACATATTTATAATAGGTATATGATTTAAAATAAAATCATGAATAACTAATGTGTGTTATGCAAGGTGAGTATAAAATTAAAAGAAAACAATATTCCGGAGGGCAAGACGGTGCGTTTTTTAAAAAAATGTTATGAACATAACCTTCAGTTACCCTCTACACACCATTACACAAAACAACCAACTACACTAAGCCTAATAATACTCATATTATAATAGCTCTCTGAGTCATACATTGGCGTACCTATACGATAGATGACTAATAATTATTACAGAGCGCACCTGCATGGTTATCTGGCGTAGTGATTGAATTATATTACAAATATATATATATATCAATACTACTTTAGTCCGTTCCGCTTTGATAAGCTATTTGGGAAAAACATGTTATTGCCATTCTATAAGATTAGATTGCCAAAATAATACCAATTAAAATAATCATACGATGAGCGTTCGCTGTAGCATCCGCCCATCGGGTCAACACAATTCACACAATAACACATTACACAGATTAGCATAACCATATAAATAGGAGTAGGATCCAAGCCTATTCCAGACGAATTATTACACTCATGTTGAATACACTTATGTAGCTGTTGTCTACACACTTTTACTATACAATAAATTTTATACTTATATTTTGAAAAAGTCTTAACTTATTTTAAATCCATCTTCCTGAACTGGTTTCAAAATTGAACAACAAGATACTTTTTGATCTTAATACATCACCAAGCATCACAGCGGCGCAGTCGGTTTTTCGGATCCGTTTGGAGGCAACCAACCCCAAGGCACATTTCAAAGACGGGAACTGCAGACCCTTCTTCGAGACTTCAAACAAGGACCATCCCTGTTCAATTGGAATCAGTCATAGATGGCAGTTTCACGCAGTTTGGCGTTCGTGTGAGTACACACATATTTTTATTGTAAAAGTTTTTTTTGGTTTATGATATTATTGAGTAACTATTTAAGAAAAAGGTTATATTTAAGTGAATTTTACACTTTATTTTTTTTTGAAAACTATAAAAGTTTTATTGAGTTATTATTGAGTATTTAAAAGTATTATATTTTAAGTGACCGAACACTTTATTTTTTTTTGAAAACGTTAGAAGTTTTATTTCTGTTTTTGTGGGTATATAAAAATTTTTTTTTAAAAAAAAAAAAAAAAATTAATTAATTAAAATTTATAAAATTTATAAAATTAAAATTAAAATTTAAAAATTATAGTTGAATAAATTTTACATTTTATTTTATGGACTTATAAATTAAATTATTATTGAAATTTAATATTGGAAAAATATTTTAGTGAACCTTACACTATATTTTTATTGAGTTATATACATTGAAGTATATTTTTGGGAATTTTTATTGTTGAATAACTCTGTTGTTGAGTAAATTTTTTTTGGGTACTTTTTATGGGTAATTATTGAGTATTTTTAAAACTTATGAGTAGTAATAGTCGTAGTTCGTCTCCCCATAGTAAAGATTTAAACCCTGATGATAGTGATAGCACTAATAAAAGTGTAGAAATTATTAATATTGAAGAAAATATTTTAAATAAAACATTAGACATTGATGAATCATTAAACAAGTCTATTAATAAAACTAGGGGTTTAGTTGTGCAAACTTTTGAAAAATTAAATATATTAAAGGAATTAATACCGTCTAGAAGTACTAGGAGTAAAAAAGAAGTAGTCTTTTATGAATTAAATTTTGAAAGAAAAAATAGAACTAAAAAATTATCTAATATGGAAACTTTTAATGATGATAGTATAGCCAATGAAGCAGCTATTAACTTAAATAATACAAGTAATATGAATACGGGCGTAATTTTAAAATTTGATGAAGCAGTTAAATTAATACCTAGATGTTCAAACGCAGATGACGTTTATTCTTTTATAAGTGCATGTGACTTAGCAGTCTATTCGGTAGAAAAAAAATGCGTACCTATATTAGTTAAATATATTATAACAAAACTTAGCGGTAAAGCGTTAGAAGTTATAAAATTTAGGGAAATTGCAAAATGGAGTGACATAAAAACTTATTTGCGCGAAGCTTTTCAGTCAGAAAAATCTGCGGCAGCGTTACAAACCGAATTAAACGCGATTCAACAAAGTTTTACCGAAAGCGTAATCTCTTATACGGCTCGGGTTGAAACTTTGCATTATAAATTATTAGATATATATACGCGAGAATGTTCACAAGAAGAAATAAAAGGCGTAGTAGCAAACACAGTTAGACAGACGTTAGATACTTATATTAAAGGATTAATTAAACCTATTAGGAATTTAGTTAAAGCTAGAAATCCGAGAAATCTCGAACAAGCTAAAGAAATTGCTCATAACGAAGAAGTCGATTTTAGATCAGAAAAAGATATTAGACATACTAATAACAATTCTAATAACGGGTTTAACAATAATTTTAATAAAAATAGATCAAATTTTACCAATGGTCAAAATAGAAATTTTAATAGTAATTTTCGAAATAATAATTTTTCGGGAAACAATAATAATAAAAATAATTATGGCTATAATACTAATTCGGCTAATAAAAGTAAAAAATTAACTTGTTATATTTGTCAAGGAAATCATTACGCTAATCAATGTAGAAACAATAATAATACTAATGGCAATAATTTTAACAAAAAACTGTCTTTTATTCAAAATTCAAGACCACCTAACCAAAGTAATTTTTCTAAACCAAATTCAAATAATTCAAGTAACTTAACCTGCGATTTTTGTCAAAAAATTGGTCATTCTATTTCTGATTGTTATAAAAAACGTAATTTAGATAATAGAAATGGTCAAAATAATAATCAGCGTATTAATGGTAATTCTTCGGGAAACGGGCAAACGAACGCGACTCGCGGGGTGCGTTCAATAAACCAAATTTCCGCGGAGAACGACGATGTTTTACAGTAGTCTCATCAACAATAAATAAAACTCATATAAATTGCGCGTCACCTGCTAGTAAAATAAATAATTTTGAATTACTTATTGACACAGGTAGTGAAGTTAATATTTTAAAAATAACTTCTTTATCTGGTGAAATATTAGTAGATGAAAATATTAGAATTAATTTAAAAGGAATTAATGAACAAGTTACTAAAACAATTGGTCTAATAAATATTCCAATAATGATAAATGATAATAAAATTGATACTGATTTTCATGTAGTAGATAAGCAGTTTCCTGTTCCACAAGATGGAATATTAGGTCAATCATTTTTGTTAAAAAATAAAGCGATTATAGATATCTCTAACAACAAAATAATAATTAATCCGCAACCAGAAAATAGCGTTGTAGGTAGTAAATGTATTATATTAGAACCAAGGTCGGAAACAATAGTTTGTTTGCCGATTGCAGATTCAAAAGTAGAAAATAAAACTATTATTATAAATAAACAGGAAGTCACACAGGATGTGTATTGCGGTAACGTAATTGGTACGGTACGAAACGGTAAAATTTTAGTTAGCATGTTAAATATATCAGAGGTCAGAAAGGAGATAAACAACGCTGATATTAGCACAGTATTATATAATAACGAAAATGAATTCATTACTCATAAAATAAATATAATTAACGATAATGATAATAGATTAGAAAAAATTAATCAGCTCATTAGAACAGACCATATGAATAATGAAGAACGAGAATCAATATTAGACATTTGTAAACAATTTTCGGGAGTATTTCATTTAAAAGGAGATAAATTAACTTTTACTGACGCAACAGAGCATGAAATTAACTTAAAACCGAATCAAAATTCAATTTATTGCAGGCCATACCGCCTTGCTCAAGCTCAACAAACTGAGATTGATTCTCAAATTAAACAAATGGAACAAGATGACATAATTGAACCATCAAAGTCACCTTGGAACGCACCTTTACTTTTAGTTAAAAAGAAATTAGATGCTAGCAATATACCTAAGTTTAGAATTGTAGTAGATTTTCGTAAATTAAATGAAGCAACCATGGATGAATTTCACCCTTTACCTAATATAACTGAAATCTTAGATCAATTAGGACAATGTCAGCTGTTCACTGTTTTGGATTTAGCCTCTGGGTTTTATCAAATACAGTTAGCAAAAGCGTCTAGGGAGCTTACAGCTTTCTCAACCTTACAGGGTCATTGGCATTTCAAACGGTTAGTTATGGGTTTAAAAACATCCCCTGCTACATTTCAAAGGCTAATGAATACTGTTTTAAGTGGTTTAATAGGTTTAAAATGTTTAGTGTACCTTGATGACATAATAATTTTTGCGAAAAATTTAATTCAACATAACAATAAGTTAATAGAAGTTTTTCAACGGTTACAAGACCATAATCTTAAAATACAACCAGACAAATGTGAATTTTTAAAGAGGGAATGTAATTATCTCGGGCATGTCATTTCGCAAGATGGTATTAAACCGTGTCTTAATAAAGTACATTCAGTCTTAAATTTTCCAACACCAAAGACAGTAAAACACATTAAGTCATATCTAGGCTTAACAGGGTACTATAGAAAATTTATTAACGGGTATAGCGGAATTGCAAAACCTTTGACAAATTTGTTAAAAAAGGACGTTAAATTTAATTGGAGTGATGAGTGTCAAAACTCATTTGATAAGCTAAAATCTATTCTTTGTAAAGAACCAATTCTACAATTTCCAGATTTCACTAAACCTTTCATATTAACAAGCGATGCTTCGCAGAAAGCTCTAGCAGCTATTCTTTCACAAGGTGAAGTAGGAAAAGACTTACCAATTGCTTATGCAAGTCGAACTTTAAACAAAGCGGAAAATAATTATAGTACAACAGAACTCGAATGTCTCGCCATTGTTTATGGTGTAACACAATTTAGACCTTATCTATACGGTAGGAAGTTTATTATTTATTCAGATCATCGACCGCTTGTTTGGTTATTTAATCTAAAGAATCCATTATCAAAACTTGCTCGCTGGCGTATACAACTTGAAGAATATTCATATGAAATTCGTTATAAGCCAGGTGTCCAAAATTCAAACGTAGATGCTTTAAGCAGAATGTATACAATATCTCAGTTAAGGGAAGAAAATTATGATACTTTTCTTGAAAAAATGAAAACGGTTATAATAACTAATAACAATGTAAAAGAAACAGTAGGGACTCTAATTGATTCACCTATTGATTGTCATATAGTATCAGAAATTGCAAAACAATATAATTTTAAAACTGGTTTAAACTATGAGTTAAAACAAAAATTCGCACAAAATCAATTATTACCACCTAGTAAGATTATTGGTGATATCAATTACTTTAAACTCGATAATAGATTTATTTTGTTCATAGTTACAAAAAACAGAGATAAACAATTATCAACTTTCGAGAATATTTATATTGCATTAACTAATTTAAAACAATTTTGTGAAGAAAATAATTTAATTAAACTAGTAATGAATAAATTAGGTCAACATGATAATTTAGAATGGGATCATATAAGGTCAATGATTAGATTTATATTTCGCGGTACAAAGATTGAAATATTAATCTGTACTGACTCAGAATATTCAGATGATGAGAAATTAATTTTAATTAAACAATTTCATGACTCTTTAATCGGAGGACATCAAGGTGTTTCTCGAACGTCACGTCGACTTAGTAAACAGTTTTCTTGGAGAGGTTTAAAACAAGACGTACGTAATTATATAAAAACTTGTACTCTTTGTCAAAAGAATAAAATTTCGAATAAACACGTTCGATCTCCAATGGTAGTAACTTCTACAAGTTCACGCCCATTTGAGAAAGTAATCTTAGATATAGTGGGACCATTGCCTAAGAGTTTATCGGGAAATTGTTTTGTTTTAACGCTACAAGATGATCTTTCGAAATTTTCTTTTGGGGTTCCATTGCCTAATCACACAGCTCAGACAGTAGCAGAAGCTTTTACGGTACATTTTGTTTGTATTCATGGAATTCCTGATACTATCTTGACAGATCAAGGTACAGATTTCATGAGTAAAACTTTCACAGAGATGTGCAAATTATTAAAGATTAATAAGATAAACTCCTCAGCTTTTCATCCTCAATCACAAGGTGGTCTGGAACGCTCACACAGGACGTTAAAGGAGTATCTTAGGAGCTTTGTAGACATAAAATTGACTAATTGGGATGTTCTCCTACCATATTTCTTCTTTACTTACAATTCAACTGAGCACAGTTCAACCAAATATCAACCATATGCTCTTGTCTATGGAAGGGATGTAAAAGTACCTATTAAATTAAAAGCTCACCCAGAACCTCGCTATAATTATGATGACTATATATCGGAATTAAAGCATAATATGCAAGAGTCTCATAAAATAGCTCGAGAAAATTTAATTACCAATAAAAAGAAATCAAAAGAAAGGTACGATATAAAAGAAAATCCAATAGATATACAAGTAAAAGATTTAGTTTTATTAAAAGATAACACGTCAAAAACCAAATTAGAACCTCTTTGGCTAGGTCCATTCGAAGTAATAGCCATTATAGAGAGGGAAAATATAGTTATAAGACGGGGTCGAAAAAATGTTACAATACATAAAAATAATGTTAAAAAGTATTATAACGACCAAGCTTAATGTAAATTTTAAATAAATCATATATATAAATTAAGCATATTATAGTTAGTTTAAATTAACTTAGAGTATTTAAATATAAAATTATAAATTTAAAAAAAAAAAAAAAAAAAATAAATATATTATTATATATATCGTAAAAAGACATTAAATAAATTTGTCTGTTAGATTGTTGTTATGCGGTGTCACTTATACATTAAATGATGAAGCTTTGGACTTATCTTCTCGGTTCACCATTGAGCAATATCCGGAAATGCAACCAGGCATTTATTGCGAAAATCTTGGTCCGGTTCGTTTAATAGGCGCAGAATATAAAATTGTAACTTATTTATCTTTAAGTGATTATAATAGAAAATATGAATTATTAGGGCAAAGAATTAAAAACTTGTCTATAAATTGTAAAGAAGCGTTTCATTCGACTATATGTCAAAGGTATAACTATGTTATATGGGGTTTATATAACGAAATATCAGAACAAAGAGATCATATGTATGAATCTTTAGGCAAACATATTAGAGAAAGTACAGAAGATATTGTAAAAGGGTCAAGAAAGAAACGAGGACTAATTAATGTTGTAGGCAGTGCTTTACATACATTATTTGGTGTTTGTGACGATTCTTGTGTACAAAGTACAACCGAAGTCATTAAAAGAACTGAGGATAGTGGAAATAGAGTCTTACACTTAATGAAAAATCAAATTACAGTAGTAAAAGCTGCAGTTAAGCAAGCAAGCACTATATTAAATGAGACAGATAGAATGTACACAGAGTTAAGAGAAAGTGAGAAAGATTTGTATGCAAAAGTCATTAATTTAACAAACGAAACTGATAAAATACGTGACATGTTACTTACTAACGAGATCCATAATATCTATACCACTCTAATTATTCAATTTGCTTTCGAAACAACTACCATTAGTAATATAGTAACAGCAGCTAGAGGTGGGGTAATTCACTCAAGCCTCATGACTCCAAAAGGTATGGCAGCCACTCTTAAAGAAATTGCTCATAGGTTAAAGTCAACATTAACAATACCCATGGGAACCAGACCTTCAGAACTATATGAATTACATAAAATAACTAACATGATAGTTTATTTTGGTAATGATAGATTAGTTTTTATCACTCAAATACCATTAGTTACAGACACAGAACTTTCTATTTATAACGTTATACCAGTTCCTATGAAAAGCTCTAAAGAGAATAATACTAATCATATAATTATAAAAATAGAATATCCATATCTAGCTATTACAAAAGATAGAAAACAATACACTACGTATACTGAAGCACAGATGAACCTGTGTAAAGAAACCCTTATTTATCGTATTTGTCCAGCAGCGCAACCCGTACAAGAAAATAACGGAAATCAACCTTGCGAAGTTTCTCTTTTTAATAGACCAGAGGTAATTCCACTTAAATGTGAACCTAGAATAATGACAATGGCGCGTAATATTTATCATAAATTAAGATATCAAAATGCATGGCTTTTTTCTGTCATAAACGACACAATTACAACAAGTTGTAGTGATTTACCAGAACCACAAATTGATCGAATACATGGTCATGGTATAATTAAGTTAAAAGATAGCAGTTGTCAAATGTATACAAAACATTCAATTTTAACAGCAGTAGAATCTATTTCTATTAGTAAATATTTAGATTTTATTCCAAAAACAGATATGAGTCCAATATTAGAAAAAGTACCAAATTTACCACCCTTGTCAAATTTAAAAGACTGGAGTGATATAGGACACATTAAATTTAACAATTTACAAGAAATATCTCATTCGTTATCTGATTTAAATAAAATGATAGATAATGAACAAAATCGTAAAGATCAAATCGAACAAACAAAATCTTATTCTAATATAAATTATTTAATAATAGGAATATTACTTCTTGTTATGATTTTAATAGCAACGATTTATATTGTAATTAAATGTAAATTAATTAATATCAAAAGTACAAATACAAATGAATCAACTTCGACAACTCCGAAATTTTATGTAGACCTTAGAAATCGATTTTCTAATAATGTCCGTAGAGAAGAGGTGGTGGCACTTAACCCACTTCCGGGTCCACCCCCGCCTTCACCACGTTAATTGAATAAGTTATAAAAAAAAAAAAAAACATTTTTCATAAGTAATTAACATTAATTGAATAATTTTATTATATAAGTATATAATTAAGTTTAAATTATTATCAATCATAATTTTTTTTAAATCTAATAATCATATATATTTCAGATAATTTTCTGTACAAGAGAGCAATATCTGCAAACTTGCTGTCATAATACTATTCGCATTAAACCGTAAGTTAGAAACTTCGTTAATGTCATCTTATAGTTTAAAAGAAATTACGTTCTTTAGAAACGTAGTGTGCATTGCACATGAGGATTGTTTCATACTCAAATCTCAAAAATCATTTGAACAAATAGTTCGTGAAGCTAATAATCTTTTACCACATAGATATCCAGTGGATAAACTATATAAATTCGAAACAAATTTAAAACAATTAATTGAGAGAATATTTGGAAATATTGAAAGATCTGTAATGAGTATGAGCATTGTTGTTTTGGCTTCAAAACCAGAATATATCCAACCTTTATATACTTTATTACAAAGCTTAGTTTAATTAGCATATTTAATATTTAAGTAACACTTTTATTTATATAACAATAAAATTTTTAATAAGTTATATTTTAATCTTATTTATAATATACTTTAGTTATAATAAGTACTAATTATTTCAGATATTCATATCTATCAGTCAAAATAAAAACCATTTGAGTATTCACTGTTCTATCCAAATACTGTAAGTTAACTTAATTAACTAATGGCTTTACATTATAGTTTAAAAGAAATATCTTTCTTTAAGTTATTCATTAAAATTGCTTACGAAGATCTTCTTCGTCGATCAAACAAAACTTATAACCAAATAATTCTTGAAACTAATAACCAACTAAGACATGGTTACCCTATAGCTAATCTTAATAAATTCGAAGAGGCTTTAACAATAATGATGACAGAATTTTATGGAGAATTAAATAGTTCAATGATGAGTAGAACCATAATAGAAACAACTTATAGGCAGGAACATGTAGATCTTTGGTGTGCATTATTGAGAAACTTGCTTTAATTAACAAAACAAAAATTACTATTTAACTTCTTATTTAACTTTTTATTTTAATTTTTATTTAATTTAATTTTATCATATATGTATATCAAATTCTTTTAATTTTAAAAAAAAAATTACATATTCAAACATCATTATGAGTCGATCACGAGCAATTAGTTTCATTGTAGCTCTAAAAATAGCAATGGATACGGAAGACCATTTTACAGTTTCAAACGGAAATTTCGTTACATTAACATGTTTAGGAAACCATGTAAGATTGGCTAATGCTTTAATAGATAATCCTTATACTGAGGAGGAGCTAAATAACACAATTGGCCCAATTTTAGATTTTATTCGAGATGTAGTAGATACTAGAGATATTAATAGAGTTTGTAAGACAGTTGCAAGAACTATTGATACCTTAATTGTACAGGGCATGTTTTTGGGAGATATATTAGATGAACTTAATAATAATATTTAATAAAAAGTACTAATATTAATTAATTTTATATTGGTATTGCGCTTAGTTTTTAATTTAAAAAGATTAACAATTTTTAAGTTCTTTAAGTAAAATTTTAATTACTCATTTATTTAATATTTAAACAGTTCACCATGGAATATCAGTTATTTGCAAGATTCCATAAGGTCGATTCAGCAGCAAAAATAGTATATAGCCCAACAGAATATAATTTAAGTGTTTTTTTTTATAGTTTATGCCAAATAATTTATAAGGATAGAATTCGCCATAATAGGTACCCTTATAAGTCTTTAGATTGGTGCCTAGGTAGGGCGAATGTAGTTAGTAATACTAGTTTCACCAGCACTGACTTGAATCAATTTGAAAACCATCTGGTGGCAGCGGCCCAATTTTTGTTAAATTGTGAGGACCGGAGGAATGTTCCTCTGGCTCTTTTGTCATTAGCACCAGGGATAAGCAATCCACATGCGTTATTGCTTTTCCCTCAGGTGCCAATTAAATACCAGCCGCTGGGTGTCTCACCAAGGTCACCATCTATTTTATCTGCACAAGAAATAATAGCACCTAGACCTATTGCGGTAGTTAAAGGCTACCGTAGAGAACAATAGACATTCGTTTTTTTTTACTTATATTAACTATCACCAAATTTATTATTTTAGTATTTTTTTTTAGAATACTAAACAAAAAAAAATTATAAGAAATAATAAAAAATAAAAAAAAAAATTTTTAATATATATATTTTATTTTTCTGAATTTACATACTAGATTAACTTATTTTATTGATTAGAATTAGGTATATTTTTACTTTTAATTATCATTTTTTTGCACCATATGCAAACAATAATTAATTTTTATTACTAAAAAATTGTATTATAATAACTTAATATAATTAATCAATAATATTTAGATAACTCAAATCAATGTATTACACTGAAGAATTCGTAATGCAAGTTGAGGAATTCATAATGTCAGGAATTTACAATAGACCTTCTTTTCCTACATCACCTGATGTCACGAAAAGAGATGATATTTATTTTAATAATTTTATACAATTAACCCATCAGGATATCTATATATCAATTCCTACTCATAAATATAACTTAAGAAATAACATTACTAAAACTTACAAAACTTTATCAATGTTAGTAGAAGATGCTAATGAAATGTTACATCTATCAGGTAGTGAATTATTTAGCACAGAGGAATTGAGTGAAATAGAAATAAGCTTGAGGTTAGCCGCCCAACATTTAGCAGGGTGTGTTAACACAAAAGATGAATGTATGAGTTTAGTTGTATTAGCTATGAACACAGATATACCTGTGCATTTATTGTATTATCCAAAATACCCTATTAGAACATTCGGTTTATATGAATATTAATACTTATTAGTTATCAAACTCAATATATCTATATCAAACTAACTTTAATATATATACCTATTGTTATTTACAATACTTATACTAACACGTATTAATTAATTATTTTTTTGTATAACTTTAATTATCTTTTGCAATATGTAACTTACAAACATTATATTATGTACATTTGAACGTTTCAAAAAAAAAAAAAAAAAAATGAATTATGTCATGATCTTGAAATTGTCATATTATAACTATGTTTTGTATATGTTATGTATTCTTTTGTTTTACTAATTAACCACATTTTATTGTAAGCACAATTACATTATGTAATAATTGCACAAAACTATTAATGAACTTTATTATTCAAATTAACTATATATTGTTACAAATGTAAAATTAGATGACTGTTACATATTTGTCATTCTTTATATTCACATATTATTGTTTATTTTCAATTATTTATGTTATCTATGTAATGATTAACTAACATGTATTTTTCAAATTCTTAGCAATATTTGTAAAATTCGCTGGTCTAGTTCGAAGTTAGTCTTTAGAAGCCTAACTTACGTCTTTCGGGGGAGGTGTTATGAACATAACCTTCAGTTACCCTCTACACACCATTACACAAAACAACCAACTACACTAAGCCTAATAATACTCATATTATAATAGCTCTCTGAGTCATACATTGGCGTACCTATACGATAGATGACTAATAATTATTACAGAGCGCACCTGCATGGTTATCTGGCGTAGTGATTGAATTATATTACAAATATATATATATATCAATACTACTTTAGTCCGTTCCGCTTTGATAAGCTATTTGGGAAAAACATGTTATTGCCATTCTATAAGATTAGATTGCCAAAATAATACCAATTAAAATAATCATACGATGAGCGTTCGCTGTAGCATCCGCCCATCGGGTCAACACAATTCACACAATAACACATTACACAGATTAGCATAACCATATAAATAGGAGTAGGATCCAAGCCTATTCCAGACGAATTATTACACTCATGTTGAATACACTTATGTAGCTGTTGTCTACACACTTTTACTATACAATAAATTTTATACTTATATTTTGAAAAAGTCTTAACTTATTTTAAATCCATCTTCCTGAACTGGTTTCAAAATTGAACAACAAGATACTTTTTGATCTTAATACATCACCA